>NC_043010.1:25446497-25537888 GCF_006345805.1 Octopus sinensis
ACGTTTCATTTGTCTGGTTGATCTAGCTGACCTATGATAAAAAGCCATTCTTGCTGTGACCATCCTGTGTTTTTTTTCTAGGCTCCAGTTTTTGCCCTGGTCGATCATCGATCACATCTACTAAAAAAAAAACATTCCATCATTGACCATTCCGCACTTATTTTTATATGCCTCTTCTGTGTAAGAAATCAGTTTTGAAAATACAGCAGTGAGTGATTGGACTGCTATTTCTGGGACTTCAAATATCCACATCGATAGCCTCTCTTTGCCTCGTGTTGCCCTGTGTGTGAAATATGGGTATGAAGAGTTTAGAGAGTTAAATTTAGTTACCAAATTCTGCTGTTTATTGCTGCCTTAGCTTCCAAGTGTTGGAATGAAGACTTGTAATTAACTAAATTACATAGATTGCTTTATAATATAGTTATTACAGGTATCTCAAATTCATACCAGTGCTCTCTCTCTCTCTCTCTCTCTCTCTTTGTCTATCTCTTTCTCTCTCTGTCTGTCTATCTCTCTCTCTTTGTCTATCTCTTTTTCTCTCTGTCTATCTCTCTCTCTCTCTCTCTCTCTCTTGTCTATCTCTTTCTCCCCCCTCTCTCTCTGTGTTTTCGCACTTACATTTCTGTAGTTGTTTTAAAAAAATAATCACACCTGTGCTTCGCTAATCGAAGTGTTGTTTAGCTTCTGGTCAGACCTGATCGAATAAAGTTATGATCAAAAGCGTTTCAACTTGACCATACCGTCTTTATGTAGTTATATTTTGGCAGTGTTTCTGATTTGAGAGATTTGGTTCTAATTTCTAGCATGTTGGGGAGGCCCTTCGTCGTTTCGTTTTTAAAACTGGTTGCTTGGTTAAGACAGTTTTCTTTTTGTCTGTCAGAATGTTTTAAGTTCCCGACAAAAAGAAAATTACATTATGGGAAAGAATTACTGTTAGAAGAAGGAGGGTCTGGCAAGAAACTAACCATTGATAGAAGAGAAAACCCAGTCTTCGTTGATGCGACGACACTGCTAAATATTGAGGTATGCGCGTGCATTCTCACGTTTGACATCTCGCTCATTTTGTATTAGTAAATAATGAAGTAATTAGCTAAATATTAAAAAATAGAATGGTAGAAAACTATTTTTATTCGATTTTACAATACCTGGGTGGAATTGGGAATTAACAAATATTATTGCCAGGATTGTGACACGAGAAAATTCAATCATCGGTGAAACAACGGTGTTTTAACGAAGCTGATCTTATTTCAGTGCAAAGCACCCCAATATTGCAAGGGTGGGAGTATGCATGACCCTCTAAAATTTAGTCTGCTACAAAGTTATTTCTTCGACTGTTGAGGAATGAAGGACAAAATACAAAAAAGCCCATTTGTGTCAACTCGGTTAATAGAGAAGAAAGAAATTTCTATAAGGCATATCGTTTCTTCTGGGCAATGATCTCTCCTACCATTTCTGCTGCTACTCACACCAATTTAACTCCTATATTTAACACATTTGTGTACAAGGTCATTTGAATTGACGCTAGTTTCATTATCACATCATTAATTACCCATTGAAGTAGTTGGTTATTATTTCAATGTACCTTCACTGTGTATTTTTTATAACACGAGTTTAGTTATTTATTTACATTTGGTGGGGTGGGAAGTAGCAGGTAATTAACTTCTATGTTTTCTCTCATTTATTTTGTTATTTGTTATCTGGTTTTTCTTGTCTATTCGTTTAATTATAGAATTTTAATCTGTTACACCATTCTTTCTAACAACGTGTGTACACTAATTAATTACTCTCACTTTTCATGGTGTCTCTCTAGCATTGTATTCTAGGCGCGCTCTCTCTCACTCTCGCCCTTTTTCTCTCCATCATTTTCTTTCACATTTGCTCTCTTTCTCTTCTTCCACTGCTCTCGCTCCCCCATTCACTTCGCCCAACTTTCACTTTTCTCTCTTGTTTCTTCTCTCTGTCTTTCTACTGTTTACTTCTTTTTCCTCTATTCTGTATTTTTTCTCTCTTAAATGTACAACTGTGCATACATAGGTCTATACACATGATTAACTGACATATATAAACAAATAGAATTTTTTTTTATATAAGCAGTTCAAACTGGGATAAAAAAGATGTGCCGTGTAGAACATTTATTCCACCTTTTGAAGTCTTTGGACATTACTATTTACAACGCAGATCGTCACTAGTTTACTTTGATATCTATCTATCTATCTATCTATCTATCTATCTATCTATCTATATCTATCTATCTATCTATCTATCTATCTATCTATCTATCTATCTATCATCAATCAATCAATCAATCAATCAATCAATCAGTCATGTGTGTGTTAATTTGGTCAATAATATATATATATATATATATATAATATATATATATATATTATGTGTGTGTGTGTGCAGTTACCCGTCTGGTCGTGTACACCAAGGTATTGGCGTATCTGTTCATATATCGCAAATACAAATTCAATGCAGGTATGCTGTAACATTTCTGGGATTATAATTTTAAAAAAACCCATATTATTCTATTTAATCCTAATCCACTTAGGCAAGAATAGATAGATACCAAATCTCTGAATGTTCACTTCGATAGTCTGGCATCCTATCCAGGATATGATTATTCCTTTGCTCTGCTTCCAGCGACGAAACTTGAACTTGAAACTTAAATTCCAGCTCATTTACGCATTTAACGTTATTTACACACACAAGCATATGCACAGTTCTGTGTGTGTGTGTGATGTCTAGTTTTTACAGAACAGTCTTGTTTATCTTAATTTCATATCGATTGAATTTAATCAAATGAATTTTAACGCATCATCTTTGCAATTAGAAAAAAAGAGGGAAATTATACACGCACATATACATGTACAAATATACATACACCAACATTGTGTGTGTATGTACATGTGTCTATATATGTGTATGTTTACGTGTGCTTATATGCATATACACGTTTGTATGTGTATATATGCATCTATGTATGCGTGTGTGTATGTGTTAAGTGTCAGTTTACATGTCAGTCAATATCGATTTTTTTTAAAGATCTCAATGATTAATACATAATACTTTTTATTTTTATTATTTATTTATTTATTTATTATTTTTCTTTTTGCTGCTTGTTCGTCGTATGGTGCGCGAACCAAGGTAGAAACCAATGAATGAGAGCATGCACGCATTTTTGTGTGTATGTATTGATATGTCGTCTGGTTTATTGATTATTTCCGGGATGCATGGTGTTGAGTGTTTGTCTTTTAATTACCTCTCAACAAATCTATATTGCACGACGGAAGGATAGGTGCATTTGTTATCTTATTCGTGTTTAATTGTTCCCCAGAAACTGTGACGATGTTGTTGACCAAAGTGGAAGGCGTTGACTCCTCTTTAATTAAAATACAGTCACCGTTCCATACAACCTCGTTGTTTGTCATTATATCGTAATCGTTAATTTTCGTCACCATCGCAATTATTATCCAAGAAATCTTTACAAAAAATATCTGTATGGTTAGTCTCGCTAGTATATCGTTATTTATATATTTTTATTATACTGTGACATGGTATTTTGACGTAGTCAAATTTTAAAATGGACCAGAAGATCTATAAAATAATCTGTGTGGATTATCATGGTTATTTATAGTCATATTAAATATAACAGTTATCTTTAATTTTTTTATTCCAAAGGTAACTGTGACTGCCGTTTTTACGCAGTCAAATTTAAAATGGATCAACAAGGTCTATAACTGTCTCACACGCGCGCACGTACACGCACACACACACACACACGGACGGGCGGACAGAAAAAGAGAGAGAGAGACCTGATTTTTGTTAAATATACTGAAGAAGATTAATATTAAATTCTACGAGCACATCCTGCCCTTATGGTTCTCATATTGTTCGCTGTTTTACATATGAAAAGTAGATGATCGGAAACAAATTCTGTACTTGGAGCAGTTTGTTTCTTGAATTCCAGTCATAGGTTTTAAACTTTGTCTGTGGAAATGAAAAATGAGTAATAATGTATTGAATATCTACCAATCTATATATTTCAAGAACACAACTAATAGAAAATGCTGAACCAGAGTTTCTAGACAGACTCAGTCTCATTTATTGAGTAATGAATCAAGTGAACAAAACAGTTTTGTATGTTCACCCTCTCCACCACCATTTCTTGTCAAAGTAGTCAGGTGCAAATTGCAGTTTTGCTGTTGACAGTTTAGAAAGAACTGGTACAAGGAGATATTCAGACTTTGTTCCATTTGAAAACGACCCACCAGATTCCTACCTCATATATAGAGTGGTTAATTCATATTTCTGAAACAACCTGATCAGGTGAGTTTAATTATGTTACTCACATGCCAAGTTTGAGAAGCATTCTCTCTGGTCAATAGCTCCAGTCTGTGTCAATAGCTTTTGTCTAATTTAACAAAAACTTCACAAAGGTACTTGCTGTGTTTGCTGGTTTATTTTTTAAAATCATTTTAATTAAAAAAAAAAAAGCAGGCATAGTCTGATGATCATATTCACAATGCCATGAACTAACCTAAAGCTTGTTGAGTCGATAGATTCCATGAAGTGAATATTGATTTGTTCCCAAATATCAGTCTAGTTCTTATCAAAAATAGTAGAGAAAAGAGGAATACTCCAGACTCCAGACATGTCCTCCTACTGAGGTGCCCTTGAACTCTTGTGGCACAAAGCTAATAACTGTATTGATTTTTTTTTCTATACATGGCTTCATCAGAATAGGAAGGTAAGCACTGTCCTGTGATCTTTTTCACAGCACCTTCAAGGCTGGTGGAGGAAAAAAGAAAAAAACATAACGCCAAGTCTTGAGAAGGAAATTGGGTTAAATGGTAAATATTGCAGAAACCCTTCTGATGGACTCTACCTGTTCCTGGGTAGCAGACAATCCATTGCCTGGTTTAACATCACAATCTGGCCTTTAGGTGCTGAGTCAATTCTACTGCAAGCGGTAAGATCAGGTTTCAAGTTCAAGGATAGATATATTAATGTTTGTATTCTCACTGACCTGAGTACACCCCACTGGTGAATTGTGTTTGTTATTATCATTTATCAGCTAAAGGAAGGTGGTGTTCTCTGATGATGAAAAACAACAATCAGATATTCACGTTCAAATCTGCCCAAATGTATTAACAATAAATGGTTATGTTATTGTTTGAACTCTTACTGTTCTGCATGTACCTCATGAATTATTAACAATATTCAGTCATACAAGCTTCAAAAGGCAATTATTTGGGAAAAATTTAAATCTTAGTTTTGTAATTGGGTCTTGACTTAAGTCAGAAATGGTTTTTCTTCTGATTATCTGCCTCTGTCTCTTATCTCCCATTTTTAGTCTATGTTTTAGTTCAGGGGTGTCAAACTCATTTGATTTTGTGGGCTGGGTTGTTGCATAAACTAGATCTCTCAGGCCTGATAGGGATAATTGTTCATAAAATGACTTTAGTCACATTGTATGACAAAGTAAATAGATAAAGGCATCAATATACATCATGACAAGTTTATTTATAATAAAGAAAAGAAAGAATATGAGGTGTTAGTAGCAAAGTTTGTGTGCAGAGACATATGGGAATTGTTCATCCACATTGTATATTTTACAGTCCTTTAGTTAAGAGACCTTTGAATGAGTATGGAGACAGAAATTGTCCCAATGGATGCAATCAAGTTCTTGACAAGATTGATGCTTGATAAAAAAACTTGCAATGTTTTAGCTACAAAACAATTCAATATTGTTTATATTACTAGAATCCATTAAGATGAACACATGTAAAACTGAAGAAGGAAAAAAGAAACAATAAAAAATTTGGCTTTGTGAGGATACATAAAATGAAGAGAAATTGGTAGATTTTTAATAAATGAATTCATAAGCTTCTTTTCTATTTGTTGAAATAAAAGGTTTCCTAAAGTGCCCTCATTTGACCTAGTGAAATTGGTGTTAATCAAAATTCTAGCTAGGTTCTAACTCTGAACACATGCTAGCAATATCATTTGTATTGTCATCATCATCATCATTTTCATTGTTGTCATTTAATGGGCATCTCCATGCTGGCTTGGGTTGAACAGTTTGATCAAACCCAACAAGCTGGAAGACTGCATCATTATCTAATGTCTGGTTTGGCATGATTTCTACGACCAAATACCCATTCTAAAGTCAGTCTCTTTACACAGTGTACGAGGTGCTTTTTCTTCCTGTGACACTGGCACCAGTGAGGTTGTCAAGTAACTTTGCAAGACAAAGAAAAAGATTCCTTGACTGAGTTGAGTTGTAGAGAAGGTGGTTGCTTATGTCAGTGTATATTTTACTGAAAATATTTTATAATTAAAAAAGGATAATCATTTTTTTGTTTCTCTAAAATTGAGTTAGACACCAGATGTTTGACACTACTGCTTTAATTCACATGCACTTTTATCAAAACCTTGTTCTAAATCAACACATATGCATACATGTGCACACAGGCATGCATGCAAGCATGTGCACACACACACACACAAATTGGGTTGACTGGCAGAGTTACTCATGTCAAATAGAATGTGTTGCAATATTTGTCCTAGTTCTTTGTTCTCAAGGTTTAAAAAGATCTTCATCAAGGTCAGCTTTGTGTTTCATTCTTTTGAGGTGGGTCCAGTGCTGTTCTGGTCCTCTCTTCCTTCCACAGTCACATCCTGTATGCTGTACTGGATTAAGGGTGGGAAATCCAAGACAGTGCGTATCTGCTCACAACTACATGGGTACATCAAACCATTATCAAAAGCATGGGACCTGCTGATACCAAATTATCCTTGACTTTCAATGGCAGCCATAGTTTAGATATACATATAAACAGGTGCATACATGTTTCATTGTACACACTGTAACTCATCTAAAATCCAGGGATTTCTTAGTGAGAATCCTCTGTAATAAATTAAAATTAATCGAATTACTTGGAGCTGTGAAAATATTGGGAATAGAATGAAAGATACTTGAATATATAAAGGAAATCAGATTTGTAAGTCCTATATGTTGTTGAAATCTACTCAGTGTGTGTGATAGGTGTAGGCATAGGCGTGTGGTTAAGAAGCTTGCTTCCCAACCATGTGGTTTCAGGTTCAGTCCCACTGTGTATATCTTGGACAAGTATTGTCAACTATAACCACAGGCTGATTGAAGCCTTGTAAGTTGTTTTGATAGACAGAAACCGAAAGAAGCTCTCGGCCATATCACGTTGAAAGCACCAATTCTCATCCAATCACCAAAGTTAAGCAATGTCAAGCCTAGTGAGTACTTAGATGGGTGACCTCTTGAGAAACCTAAGCATAAAAGAAAATAAAAAATAAAAAAAGGCAGTGAGCTGACAGAAACATAGTGGTATTTCGTCTGCTGTTACGTTCTGAGTTCAAATTCCGCCAAGGTCAACTTTGCCTTTCATCCTTTTGAGGTCAATTAAATAAGTACCAGTTACACACTGGGGTCAATATAATCGACTTAATTCGTTTGTCTGTCCTTGTTTGTCCTCTCTGTGTTTAGCTCCTTGTGGGCAATAAAGAAATAAGAAACTGAAAGAAGCCTGTCATATGTATGTACATACGTATGTACATACATGTGAGTGTGTGAACTCTTGTCATGACATCATGTGATGGTTGTAAATGAGCATTAGCTTCACAGAAGCAGTGTCATTTATTTCCAGTCTTCCATGAAGACATATCGGGCCATGGGGAAATGTTAGCTTGCTTAGAATCTGTTGAGGTTTAATGGCAGGAAGGTCTTAACAAATTCTGTCTGACCTATACAAGCATGGAAAAGTAGATAACTATTTCTTTATTGCCCATAGGGGGCTAAACATAGAGGGGACAGACAAGGGGATTAAGTCGATTATATTGACCCCCAGAATGTAACGGCAGATGAAATAATGGAAAAGTAGATATTAAAATGATGATGATGATGTGTGTGTGTGTGTGTGTGTGTGTGTGTGTGTGTTTATTTATCTGTCTTTCTGTTTGTCTCTTGCAGTACAGCCTGGCTATTTACGTAGACAACCGTTATCTTTCTGAGTCTGATAGTAAGTTTGTATCCCTTGTGATTGAGGAGCTTACCAACTATGCCACAAATGCAGTGAAAGAGAGGTAAGACAAAGCTACAATTGTCTATATTTGTTGTTGTTCTTCTTGGACCACTTGTCAACTCTGATTCAGCAGACTAGATATCAGAACTGTTCCTTCTATAACCGTCCTGTCATATTCTTTGCCAGTCAGTATATTGAGATCTACATGAATCAATATGCCCTTCCTATTTTAAGATTGCTAGGTGTCTGATTTTAGGGAGATATAGTTTCTATTTGTAGCAGAACTGAACTATGCAGTGTCTTTCTCACCTTCCAAGTGGAAGTAAGGTGGTGAGCAAAATGTTCTGTGGTATTTCTTCCAGCTCTTTGTGTTCTCACATGTAATTCCACTGAGATCAACTTTGCCTTTCACCCTTTCAAGGTCGATAAAATATCATACCAATTGGGGTTAATGTAATCGACTTATCCCCTCCTGTAAAATTTCTGGTCTTGTGCCAAAACTCAAAACTTTCCAGAGGCGGGGTATATATGTAGGGCTGTAGGTCTTTGGGTCATACCTAATCATTTGACAGACTGCCTACATACCATAGTCTGCTTGATCAGAGCTGATTTGGGGTTACACACTTTGGGGTATCTTTTAAAATATTAGTGGACTTGATTAGATTGTTAAATAGCTTGATTATGGATAGGAAGCTGTAACCATGGACACAAACCACTGACCTGTAAGTCTCGAGGATAGCTCAACAGAAGGGCTATGCTACATATCACCCTGTACAACTAGATTCCAGACTAGCTGATATTGTCAAAGTCATTACAACTATACCTGAAGTGCCAATGTGCCTTTTCCTCCTCTTTATGGCTCTTTTACTGTTCAATTTTCTGTTTTTATTCTTTATCATGTATACTATGCATGTACATCTAGCTTTCATTGCTGTCTTTCTTCACATCACTTATTGTCGTTGTCTTTCTTCTCTTTTACTCTTTTCCAATAAATTGTAGTGTACCTGAGTACCATATACAACAAGCTCTTTATTATTATTATTATTATTATTATTATTGTTATTACTATTGTTATTATTATTGTTATTGTTGTTGTTATTGTTGTTGTTGTTGTTATTATTATAAGTTGGTGATCTGGCAGAATCATTAGCACACTGGGCAAAAAGCTTAGCGGCATTTCATCTGTTTTTACGCTCTGAGTTCAAATTCTGCTGAAGTTGACTTTTAGGATCAACCAAATAAGCACCAGTTATGAATTTAATTGACTTATCCCCTTCCTCAAAATTTCAAGCCTTCTGCCTTTAATAGAAAGGATTATTATTATTATTATTATTATTATTATTATTATTATTATTATTATCCCTGGCTTGGTGAAAGTGGAGGTATTGTTTTCAGTTGAGTTTGTTTGTTTGTCCATGGATAAGATATTTCAAGAGCCGCTGGATGGATTTGGACGAAACTTTCAGGAAAGTTTGGCCTCGTGATTGGCACGAACTGATTAGGTTTTGGGATTGATCAGGTACCAGACAAGGATTCTGGATTTTCTTTCAGTTTTTTTACTTAATTTTTGAGAGTGGTCAAGTTCATTTTTAGTATTCTCATTTGTGAGAATAGTCGAGTTATTTCAGATATTCTCATTTTAAAAATCATCTCTGGCTAATCAGTGAGAGGACATTGGTGTTGTCTTGGAAGTTTACACTCTCTGAATGCTCTTGTTATTATTATTATTATAAATAAGGCAGCAGACTGGCAGAATCATTAGCATGCCAGGCAATATGCTTAGCAGCATTTCATCCATCTTTATATTCTGAGTTCAAATTCCTCCAAGGTTGACTTTGCCTTTCATCCTTTTAGGGTTAATAGAATAAGTACCAATGAAACACTGGGGTTAATGTAATCAACTAGTCCTCTCCCCCAAAATTTCAGGCCTTGTGGCTTTAATAGAAAGGATTATTATGATTAATTAGCAGACTGTTAGCGCATCAGACAAAAAACATAGCTGTATTTTTTCCGACCCGTTATGTTCTGATTTCAAATTCCAACAAGATCAGCTTGCTTTGGGTCCTCTAAAATAAGTACCAGTCAAATACTAGAGGCAATGTAATCAACTAGCCCCCCCACCCCAATTTCAGGCCTTGTGCCTATAGTAGAAAGGATTATTATTATTTTCCTTCTTTCAGTTTTGTTTCTATTTCTTGCTGAGTGTCTTCCCAAAACACCTGGGGCAAAGAAGCTCACTGTATACATTGGTAAGCCATTAAAATAAACATACCAGATTGTTCATTCACAAAATCAAGTTATGTGATAGAAGAGAAAGGGAAAAAAGAAAGGAAAATAGAAAATTATTATTATTATGGAGATGTACTTGCATAGCAAGTGACCGGATCTGAGATTGTGCTGAAACAAAAACAATTGCAGCGTAGAAAGTGTTTATAAGCCATTTAAAAACACATAAAAACCGTTGGATTTACTTCAACATTTAAATTTAATTTGTCAAAATATTTTCATCGCTTTGAAACTGCGACCTGTTCACTGACAAAATTCCATGCTGCATTTCAAAGTGACAAAAATATTTTGACAGGTGCAGGAGTGGTTGTGTGGTAAGTAGCTTGCTTACCAACCACATCGTTCTGGGTTCAGTCCCACTGCGTGGTACCTTGGGCAAGTGTCTTCTACTATAGCCTTGGGCCGACCAAAGCCTTGTGAGTAGATTTGGTAGACAGAAACTGAAAGAAGCCTGTCGTATATATGTGTGTGTGTGTGTGTGTGTGTGTATCTGTGTTTGTCTCCCAACCATCGCTTGATAACTGATGCTGGTGTGTTTACGTCCCCGTAACTTAGCAGTTCGGCAAAAGAGACCAATAGAATAAGTACTAGGCTTACAAAGAATAAGTCCTGGGGTTGATTTGCTTGACTAAAGGCGGTTCTTCAGCATGGTCGCAGTTAAATGACTGAAACAAGTAAAAGAGTAAAAGATTAAATTTAAATGTTGAAGTGAATCTAACAGTTTTTGTGTGTTTTTAAATGGTTTATAAACATCTTCCATGCTGCAATTATAATTATTATGTATCATTTTATTTGAAAGCCAGAATGATAAGTTTTGTAAAGGTAGGCATTTACTTAATTGAATCTACCTTAGTATTTAATTACTAGCATTTACTCTTTTGACTATCGTGATAGGAAGCAACATCAAAAACCATGGCAGGATGTGAGCTTGGAATAGAAAACCTTAAAGCAGACACCCTAAAGCCTCTCCACTGTCTGAACCTAATTTATTCTTCGCTGTCTACTAATATTCATAGATCAAAGCAAAATATTGATTTCTTTTTGAGATACACAGCCAATATTTGTAGGAACAAAAGTATCGTCTACTGAATAGATTCCAGTATATTTATTTACTAATTAATAGTATTTATATTAATCCCTCATTCCCAGAGGAGCAATAATGTAAAATGTAAGGGAAAAATAAAAAAGTGCAAAATCAGTCCCTGAGGAATATGAACTTATATGAGAATATATGGAACTGGATATTGTAATATTATATGTTGTTCAGTCTAATAGTCTGCCATCTTTATGTCTCTACTACTCCACTGTCTTTGGAGTCTAGCATGATATTGATTTGATTTCTCACATTGGCTCAAAGCCACAAATGTTGTCAGATTAACCAAGGTGCCACACTATATGATGGAACCCTAAACCCCATAGTCACTGAATGAAATTCTTTGCCATTCAGCCGTACTTGTGCATCAAATGTAAGGGGAAGATAAAAAGAGCAAAATCAGTCCCTGACGAATATGAACTTATATGAAAATATATGGAACTGGATATTGTAATGTATGATGTTTAGGAAGGCGGCAATCTGACAGAAACGTTATCACACCGGTCGAAATGCTCCGCGATATTTCATCTGTCTTTACATTCTGAGTTCAAATTCTGCTGAGGTTGACTTTGTCTTTCATCCTTTCAGGGTCAGTAAATTAAGTACCAGTTGTGTACAAGGGTCAATCTAATTGACTGGCACCCTTCTCCAAAATTTTGGGCCTTATGCCTGGAGTAGAAAAGAATATATGATGTTTAGTCTGATAGTCTGCCATCTTTATGTTTGTACCACTTCACTGTCTTTGGAGTCTAGCACAATATTGATTTGATTTCTCACATTGGCTCAAGGCCATAAATGTTGTTTAATGTCAGATTAGCCAAGGTGCCACACAATGCGATGGAACCCTAAACCCCAGAGTTACTTAGTGAACTTCCTTGCCATTCAGCCATACCTGCACTTCAAATGTCGATGCTGATTTCTGACTCTGACACAAGATAATAAGTTTGTGGGGCAAGGCTTGGTTAGTTCCATTGACCCAGTGTATGGCTCATCCTTCCTGTTTCTTTTCATCTTATCGACCTTGTGTAAAATGAAAGACAGAATTGGCATTGGTGAAATTTGAATGGAGAACATAAAGTGATGCAATGAAATACTGTAGTGATTCTACCAATCTATTATTGCCCTAATCTAAATATTGATTGCAACAAGCCTGCCACATTTCCTAGCCCCCACCAGTCCTAACTTCCTAACTTGCACATATACATATGCAGATAGATGGTCATGTGTGTATATGTATACCTATATATGTATGTATGGGTTTGCATATATATATATATGTATAGATATATGTATTTATGTATATTTATATATGTTTATTTATATATGTATATGTTTATATATATATGTGTGTGTGTGTGTGTGTGTGTACATGTGTATTTATATATATGTACGAGCAAAACGCCCCCCTCCCGTCCAATGGACAGTGCTGAGTTGTCAAACGTTTAAACCAAATTTTCTCAAAACAACTTGTCTGATCGTCCCATAGGCCTCCCCTTTGAGAAACACTGATTTAACCTAAATTTGAGACACCAGCAAAAGGTGAAATAAAGATAGACTTTTTTTCTATTCTAAATAAAACGATTTTATTCACTCAAATATGCAACCGAAGAGTTTAAAGTACCAGTAATGATAAGGCTGTTGACTGGGAGAACACAAACATGATTTAAATAGTAAGCTTGGCACAAAAGAAATGTGCTTTTAAGCAGTACAAAAACAACAAAAAATGGAAGGTGCAGTTATGTAAAGGTTGACGGAAGAAAAGCAGGACAAAAACGGCTTTATTGATTGCATTCTCACCTGGAATCAATTTTTGTAATTTTTTCAAGACTTATACATGCCCTGACACTGTCGGTATCTACATATCAAATTTGAGTGCAATCGGATGGAGGTTGCCTGAGATCTAAGAAGACACAGGCAGACAGAACGGATTTTATATAAGAGATATGTATATAGATTAGAGAAGAACCACCATGTAGCAATTCAACAATGATATAATTACAATATATAAAAAAATTAAATATACTATAAAACATATACCTATATTTAAGTAAAGTACAAAATAATAAATAAATAGTATATAATGGCTATATTTAAACTGATAACAGTAAAATCAATTCAATTTAAATATAGTCACTCTTCAGGTCCAAGATAAAAACAATAAAATAATTAAATAAATAAATATACACATATTATCTTGTAAGAAAATATAAATATATATAAAAATACGTAATTTTTCAATAAAAATCGAACAAAATTCAATAATATATCTTATAATAAAAACACGAAATATCTTAACATATCTTCTGTTAACTAAATCTTTAAACTTAATACATAGGACTTACGTTTAAAATTCAGTTAAAATATTTTCTTCAATAAGATAAGTAACGTATTTCACCACTACTTTATTATTTCCCCTTCTTCCTAGCTCTCCTGTGTGACCTTTCTGTCCGGCATTCGCCATGATAGATCGCTAGCCACTACACATTCTTTATTTTCTCCCCTTGTTTCTTTCTGTGTTCCTTTTTGTGGAAGAGTGTAGGCTCGAAACGTTAAAGACTTTTTTACATCCCGAGTGTTAAACTAATACATCTGTTTGTTGTCTAAACCACCTGTCTTTGTCTTTTGTTTTTTGTTTTTTTTTTGTGAATTCTCCCTATAAATATATATAACTTTGATAATAATAATAATAGAGGCAGATATGAAAGTATGCAGATATAGATTTTTATATAAACAATATTCTAATGCTAATATATACAGTTCTGTATGTTTATAATATATATATATATATATATATATATATATATATATATATATATATAAATATTTATGTAAACACAGATATGTACATGTATATCTGCTATGTATTTAGATATAGCAAACCTGATAATTAATTTTCCCATCTTTAAACACTGACTTTTGTGTAATGAAGTAGTGGTATGTAATATTTTTCTGGGTTCTCACAGACACTCTCCAGCTAACTGGACATCTCCCAATTAGCTTTTCCTCTATCAGTTTTAGTTATGTTTTATTGATTGTTGGCCTGTTAAACAACTGAGATCATTATCTTTTTTATTCAGTGTATTACTCTTGCATATGTACTGATGCATGCCTGCTTATTTATACTCATGTTTATGTGAGAACACACTTGCATGCTTACACATATCTCTGTTCAATAACCTTCTTGTTCTTTTATGGATGTTCCCTCTAGCTAGTAACATGCAGTTGTTATCGAACTGAAAACATTGACCATTCTAAACTTGCCAAGCTGTTCATATTTTCCAAAAATCTGTCTGTCCATTCATTGACCCTCATCAGCTGAGCAAACAACTTTTTATTTTTTTATGTGTGTATGTGTTTCTCTGTTTGGCAAAAGCCCCAATTGTTACACTTTTCATTCCAGCCAGCAATTGAATTTAGCATCATTCTACAAGTTCTACTTTTTATTAACGCTTGCTATAATCCTCATTGATTTCTTTGGAATTAGATTTCACCCTGTTCCTTTACTGGTTTCCATCAACTGTACTGTAGTTATGATGGGGTACCACCCTGAAGGCTGTAGTCCATGTAAATAATAGCCATTATTTGTAGGTTGACATCAGCATAGGAATTTGAACATGCAAAAAGCATAAAGGTTCATTAAATGAGGTAATGTGTGTGTGTGTGTTTATTTTTTTTGGGGTGGGGGTGAATATCTGTAGGGTCCTGAGATGGGAGTGGGAGATAAATCAAATTTAAAATTAGCTTTAACTCTTTTGTGACTATATTTCTAATGAGATACACTACCTGTGTGTTCCAATTGATTTTGGTAATTTAAAAAATATTCAAGAATTTGGAAGCATTTAGTAAAATCATATATATATATATAAACATATATATATATATATATATATATATCTTTTATCTTTTGCTTGTTTCAGTCATTTGACTGTGGCCATGCTGGATCACCGCCTTTAGTCGAGTAAATCGACCCCAGAACTTATTTTTTGTAAGCCTAGTACTTATTCTATTGGTCTCTTTTGCAAAACCGCTAAGTTACGGGGACGTAAACACACCGCCATCGGTTGTCAAGCAATGTTGGGGGGGGGGGCAAACACAGACACACAAACATATACACACATACATATATATACACATATATACAACAGGCTTCTTTCAGTTTCTGTCTACCAAATCCACTCACAAGTCTTTGGTTGGCCCGAGGCTATAGTAGAAGACACTTGCCCAATGTGCCACACAGTGGGAATGAACCCAGAACCATGTGGTTGGTAAGCAAGCTACTTACCACACAGCCACTCCTGTGCCTCATTTAACGGCCATGTTTTAGGTTAACATTATGGATCTCTAAGGATTTATGTATATAAATCTGGAGGGATTTTGTCAGTTTTACTCTTAATATTTATTTCCACGTGTATATCTTTTCCAGCTTAACCCTTTGAATACTAACCCACCTCTGTAATCTGGTTCTTTGATACAAAACCTCTTTTAAAGCCATCAAAAGTAATTAAGACCTTCCACCATTGTTTTATCTAAGAGCCTAAGTGCAGACATGGCTGTGTGGTAATAAGCTTGCTTCCCAACCACATGGTGCCGAGTTCCTCCCACTGTTTTGTACTTTGGGCAAGTGTCTTCTACTATGACCTCGAGTCAACCAAAGCTTTGTGAGTGGATCTGGTAAACTGAAAGAAGCCCATTGTATATATACATGAGTGTGTGTGTGTGTGTGTTTCACTACTGCTTAACAACTGGTGTTTCTGTGTTTACATCCCTGTGACTTAACAGTTTGGCAAAAGAAACCAATAGAATAAGTACCAGCTCAAAAACTAGGTAATAGAGTAAGTACTTGGTGGTGGTGGTGGGTGTCAATTAAAATTTCAAGGTGGTACTCCAGCATGGCTGCAAACTGAAACGAATAAAAGAAACCTTTTGCTATATTCCAAACACCAGGTTAATAGTCCAATCAAGTGAAGGAACCACTTCTACAGCAGCACTTCTCAAATGCTTTTTAGTTATTACCTTTTTCCTTTCACTAACACTTTTGCCTCCTTCCTTTTACTAACACTTTTTCAAAATCGCCCTGCTATGAGTCAACAAAATTAAATACACCACAAAATTTGTTACCAACAGTGTGATCACCATTAAAAGACTATCCGCACATAAGTCACATCGTTAATGTATAATATGGGATGTCAAAACAACATTTCTATTACTCATATTCATCATCATCATCATCATTGTTTAGCATCCGCTTTCCATGCTAGCATGGGTTGGACGGGTCAACTGGGGTCTGTGAAGCTGGAAGGCTTCGTCAGGCCCAGTCAGATCTGGCAGTGTTTCTACGGCTGGATGCCCTTCCTAACGCCAACCACTCCACGAGTGTAGTGGGTGTTTTTTACGTGCCACCTGCACAGGTGCCAGACAGAGCTGGCGAACGGCCACGAACGGACGGTGCTTTTACGTGTCACCGGCACGGGGGCCAGCCGAGGCTGGAAACGGACACGGACGGATGGTGCTTTTACGTGCCACCGACACGGGGCCAGACAGAGCTGGCAAACGGCCACGAACGGATGGTGCTTTTACGTGCCACCGACACGGGGCCAGACAGAGCTGGCAAACGGCCACGAACGGACGGTGCTTTTACGTGTCACCGGCACGGGGCCAGGCGAGAGGAAATGATGTGTGTGTCACATCATTTTCATTGCCATGTTACAGACCAGCTAAATGCCATTCTGAGCAAAGACAATCTCTCTCAGGAAACCGGTACAGACCTAGTATCACTAGATCCTGCTTCTCAAACTTTTTTAATTATTACCTCCTAACGTTTTTTCAACACCATGCTTCGATTCAATAAAATTGAATACACAACAAAGAATTGCTGCCAACTTGATCACCACTAAAAAAATTCCACTGGTACAGAAGTTATTTAATCAATATACCATATTTTCCAGCACACAAGTTGACATAGCACATGGTGTAAACATGTAGTGTAAACATTCAAAGATTATCTTTTCAAATCTGGCAGCATTTCACTTGGAATTTTTGGTCCTTCAAAGTTATTTTGATGTATATGTTGACCTACCTTCTTTTGGCTGTGAATTTTGGTCTGAAAAATTCAATTTGTATGCTGTAAAATATGGTATTACAGAATATCCAAACAAGATTTTGGGAACTAAATATAACCATATGATTAGCATACAGATTGAAGAGACTGAAGAATATTTTTGAAAATTAGGGCAGTTAAAAGTAGTTATTTGCTGCTCCTTCCCTCACTGTTCACTTTGTTTCCAGCTCACATACAAAATCTCTCCCCCACCCCCAGGTGGTGGCAGTAATGCCCACTTTGAGAAGCTTTACTTGACATGATCTCTTCTGCTGCTAGAACTAGCAGACAGATACTCTCCATTTCACACCTAACTGTTTTTCAAAAACAAGGACACAATGGTAATGTTATCCTGGCACATGAAAAAGATATGATGGTCATGACTGGAATGTCCTTGATCATAAGTCTTGTTTACTTAATCAAGGCTGACCTGTAACTACTTATTGAAAAAGTTATTCCTGATTCCAAATTCTTGAATATTTTCATGATTAATTGGAGCATACAAGCCATGTATTTCATTGGAAGGATAATGTTCCTTTATTCTTTTCAAATGTTTTATTTATTTCTCGTTCCTCAAATTCTGGACTCATACATTTTACGTCCCTTTTTTCAGTATTTCTGTGGCTGAAATGTTTTTTGAAAGCATAGTTGTGCAGTTGAGAAATCTTACTGTGTGGCACCTTGGGCAATTGTCATCTACTATAACCCAGGCCAACCAATGCCTTGTGAGTGAGTTTGGAAGATGGAGACTGTGTGGAATCCTATCATGTGTGTGTGTGTATGCATGTCTTTTTCTTAGACTCCACAGTGCTTGACAGCTGGTGTTCATTTCAGTTCTATATTTAAGAGGTGAGGAATTATGTACATTATTTACATTTGATGGATATTTGTCCTCATCTTGTTTGTTACTAACACAACATTTTGGCTGATTATACCCTCCAGTCTTCATCAGGTGTCTTAGGGAAATTTAAAACCTGGGTTCTCATTCCTAAGGTATTTTTCGATGTTATTATTATTAATATTATTATTCAGGTCACTGCTTGGAATCAAACTCAGAATTTTGTGGTTAGTAGCCCGTACTCTTAACCCCTATGCCATATGCCACTCTTAACTACAACGCCATATGCCACCCCCTCAAAATAAGGGTAGATGAACATTGCATAGCTGTGACACGAGGAGATATTGATAAATCGGGTATAGCTGATCACGTATGGAAAAATGGCGACCACCTCCCCCTGTGGGATGAAGTTAAAATAATAGGCAGAGAATACCACAGGAAAATAAGAAAACTAAAAGAAGCAGCACATATGATAGAACACAACAACCTCCTAAGCAGACCAAGTCCAGATATGAGTAGCATATGGGAACCAGTATTAAGGAAGGATAGGAAAATATTAGATTTATAGGCCCTAAAATTCACTCCATTATTGCCCATGAGCATATGGCATAGTGGTTAAAAGTGCAGGCTACTAACCCTAAGATTCCAAGTACAGTTCCAGGCAGTGACCTGAATAATAATAATAACACCCAGATTTGAAATTTCCCCAAGACACCTCATATAAGTCCAAACGTTGTGTTAATAACAAACAAGATGAGGACGAATATCCGTCAAATGTAAATAATGTAAATTATGGTGTTCATTTGTGTATGTCCTTGTAACTTAGAAGTTTAGAAGTTCAGTTTAAAAGTAAAGCTTCTCAAAGTGGGCATTACTGCCACCACCTGGGGGTGGGGGAGGGATTTTGTATGTGAGCTGAAGACAAAGGGAATATTGAGTGAAGGAGCAGCAAATACCATCTTTTAACTGCCCTAATTTTCAAAAATATTCTTCAGTCTCTTCAGTCTGTATGCCAATCATGTGGTTATATTTAGTTCCCAAAATCTTGTTTAGATATTCTGTAATACCATATTTTACAGCATAGAAATACAATTTTTCAGACCAAAGAAGACTGATAGGATAAGTACCAAACTTAAAAAGAAATAAAATTTGTTTGACTAAAACCGTTCAAGGTGATGCTCCAGCATGGCTGCAGTTCAATGACTGAAGCAAATAGAAGAATTAAAAGAATATTCATGTAATATCTTTTATCATTGGATGCCTGTCTCCCCACCAGCTGTGAAATAGGAAGTGCATTCTGGTTTCATTAGTCAGTTCAAACTGAATGAAAGTATGCAAGTAGAGACAGTTGCATCTGCTTCATTCAGGAGCACAACCAGCACAATCACATGTTAAGATTATAACTTTTCATCTGGTTGTTAATTTTACCCTACACACTGGTACAGCATGACTGTGTGGTTAAGGAGTTCATATCCCATCCACATGGTTTTGAGTTCCGTCCCACTGCATGGCATTTTAGGCAAGAGTTTTCTACTAAAGCTCTGTGCTGACCAAAGCCTTGTGAATAAATTTAGTAGACAACCACTGAAAGATCTTCGTCATATATATATATATATATATATATTTAGCAATTAAGGACAACTACTTAATAAGGAAAACTTAACAAGAAATTGTCAGGTAGATAGCGTGAAAACCTCATAAGAGAAAAAATTTCGAAAATAATTATTTCTTATTGAACATATTAATTTATATATAGAGGGCATTATACATACATGCCAGATGGCATTATACATACATGCCACACGCTAAGAGGGACAATTAGTCATTTCTACCAAAAATATTACTAATCCCACCGAATGCAATTTTTCAAAGTAAGACATTTAAAAAATATAGACCTGTATCACCGTGATTTCATACTTACGTATGAATACGTATGAATACGTAAGTATGAAATCACGGTGATACAGGTCTATATTTTTTAAATGTCTTACTTTGAAAAATTGCATTCGGTGGGATTAGTAATATTTTTGGTAGAAATGACTAATTGTCCCTCTTAGCGTGTGGCATGTATGTATAATGCCATCTGGCATGTATGTATAATGCCCTCTATATATAAATATATATATATATATAGGTGCTGGAGTGGCTGTGTAGTAAGAAGCTTACTTACCAACCACATCATTCTGGGTTTAGTCCCATTGTGTGGCACCTTGGGCAAATGTCTTCTACTATAGCCTCGAGCTGACTAAAGCCTTGTGAGTGGATTTGGTAGATGGAAACTGAAAGAAGCCCATTATATATATATATATATATATATATATATATATATATTATATATATATATATATGTATATATGTGTGTGTGTATGTGTTTGTGTGTCTGTGTTGGTCCTCCCACCATCGCTTGACAACTGGTGTTGGTGTGTTTACATCCTCATAACTTAGCAGTTCAGCAAAAGAGACCAATAATATAAGTACTAGGCTTACAAAGAATAAGTCCTGAGGTTGATTTGCTCAACTAAAGGTAGTGCTCCAGCATGACTGCATTTTGCACATGTACATGATTTGTTTTTGATTTTGTTAACTACACAGTATAGTAGGGTCAGTTGGGTATCACCTGAGAGAAACAGCACTGTGATGCAATTCACTCTGCCAGAAATTTGGAAACAACATGCTGTACTGCTTGGCATTTGCACTAGGGTCTCCAGTATGAACATTTCAGAGTGTTTGGGTATCAATCTGAGGCCATGTACTGAGAGTAGTAAAAATCAAACATCCAGTCAACATCATGGTGTTTGGAGTCGTCACTAGTGATGGTGACATCATGTCTCCATTCATCTTCCCACACAACCTTGGACTCAACATGGAGGCCTAGATCAAGTGCCTGAAGTAGTATTATGTGTAGGGTGCAGTTGAGTGAGAGACCAAAAAAAACCTCCTTATAACACCAAAGATGAACTGAAGGCAAGGATTATGGCAGCATTCACCAACTTAAATAAAGAGCCTGTCCAGAAGAGTTGCAGAAGATTCCAAAGTTATCTGAAAGCCACGGTTGAAACCAATGGTGATTTTATTGAATAAACTTACTCTTTAGTATTTCAAGATATTTTTATGTAATTTTGGTAAATATATCTGTAAAAATGAAATGTCAGTGTTATTTTCATTTTTGTGTAATTTAGATGACAATATATTCACCGCACTCTGTGTGTGTATTTATATATATATATATGCCCATATGTGTGTGTGTGTGTTTGCCTCCTTGCCTCAGCATCACCTGAAAGGTATAAATGAGTGTCACTATCATTCAAGCAATGTCATTCATTTCCAGTTTCCCATGAAAATATGTCTGCGAACAGCTGAGGATCAATAATAGGAAGGGCATCCAGTCATAGAAAGTCTACCCAACTTAGACAAGCATGGAAATGTGAATGTTAGACTGATGATGATGGTGGTGGTGGCGGTGGTGACGATGATGATCCTTCCTCGGCAAGTTGACTTCTTGTGGGAAAGGTTATTAGCCTGAAAAAGAAGGCCACTGTGGTGTTTTGTACTCTGTTACAAAACAAAAATAACAACTCGTTAGGCATGGCTATAGGTTCAGGTGTGGCATTGTTCCGGGTTCAGTCCCTCTGCATGACACCTTGGACAAGTGTCTTCTATAGCCTCAGACAGACCAAAGCCTTGTGAGTGAATTTGGTAGACGGAAACTGAAAGAAGCCTGTCATATACATGTGTGTGTGTATGTTTGCATGTCTATGTTTCTCCCCCCCAACAATTGCTAGACAACTGATGCTGGTGTGTTTACGTCCCCGTAACTTACCAGTACAGCAAAAGAGACTGATAGAATAAGTACTAGACTTACAAAGAATAAGTTCTAGGGTTGATTCGTTTGACTAAAGGTGGTGCTCCAGCATGGCCTCAGTCAAATGACTGAAACAAATAAAAGAACAAAAAATAGATATTAGTGAATAAAAAAAGTGTAATTATATTAACAACTCATCTTCAACATTTAATACCTTTTAAGATTTGAACTTATGAACTTGTGGTTAGTAGTCCAGTGCCTCAACCTTCTCATCCATCATTTTACATTGTCATAATTTGTTGTGTTTTTTCTTGACATTTCCCATTTTTTCTATATTTTTTAAAACTTCAGTAGTTTCTTTTTTTAAACAGCTCATAAGATTTTTCTTTTAACTCTTATTGTTTATTATGTTTTTTAAACTTTTATTTTTTTAAACTCTTCCCCTCCTACTATTTCCTATTTACATATAAAGCTCATGTTGTTTTGCGTTCCCCATCAGTTGCAACCAATTTCTCAAACATGAGTATGTAAAACTCTGCTGTTTTTCATTTATTTCCCTCCTGTCAACTTTACCCCAAGAAGGACTGTCTGAAACGCCCTCCATAGCAATTTCACGATAATCTTTCTGTTGCTTTTTCCAAATGATACAAATCTTGCCAATGTAGACTGCTCTTGGTTTCCATGGATTTTATTTTATCTATTTTACTGGTATAATATATTATTGAACATATCTATAGATTTGCCCTTCCTCTTGCTGACCTTCATTTGTTTCCATGCAAGAGTATACACACACACAATATAATATAATATAATATAATATAATATAATATACATAGGAATGTAATATTGTATAATATATATATTCCAGCATGGAAAACAGACGTTAAATGATGATGATGATACATATATATATATATTATATATATATATATATTATATATATATATATTTATATTTATTTATTTATTTATTTACACCAGAGTAAGCACATGAATGTGAAACAAGCTGGAAAAAAATAGTACTTGAATACCAGAGGTAGAGTAATATGCTTTATTAATAAAGCTGCAAAGACATCACAAAAACTGTTACTCAGAGTTTCACATTCCCGTTTGTCAGACAGTTTTCCCGACAAACAGGAACATGAAACTCTGAGTAACAGTTTTTGTGATGTCTTTGTTAATAAAGTATATATATATAAACTAATATATAAATAATATATATTGAGATTAATAATTATGTGTGTGTGTGTGTGTGTGGTGTGTGTGTGTGTTTATGTGTATATATGATGTCTCTATAGACATAATATTTACATTAGTTTTCTCTTATGATATTGGCTACAACAATATGGATATGTTGTGTAGTACTTTTTATAGCAATGAAATGAAACCCTAGTAATTCATTTTTTTCTGTTTGCAGGGTCCTCTTGTTCCCTCCATTCAACAGTTATTATCGCCTGTTAATACACAAAACTGTCGAAGCTGATTTTGACCAGCTCCACAGTTTCTCAATTGGCTCCGATAATCAACGTCGTACTGTTGTTTGTCGTTCAGACGCCATGCTGCAGTAAGTCATTCAATTTCTTCTTTATTTCTTTACATATTGACTAATATTTTACCGTTTCTTGCTGAAATTCACCAACTCCACTCCTGGCATGTTTCTGCACCCTTTACTCTTTATGACTCTTTTACTATTCATTCCTCTGAATTTTTGTGTTTTATTCTTTGTACTGTGCATGTACTTTTTGGTTTTCATTGCTGCCTTTCTGTACTTAACTTATATATCTGCTTTCTGTCCCCTTTTTTTACCCCTTTCTGACAAACTGAAGTGCATCTGAACTCTGTGTACAATAAGCTCATTATGGTTTATGCATACACATATACATGCAAACAAACATACATGCATAAACACACATGCCTATATATATATGTGTGTGTGTGTGTGTATTTGAATGTAGGTAGGTCTTCTATTGTTCACTTTTGTGTTTATGTTTTGTGTATTCTCGAGGTATTGCTTAATGGGCTGCATGAAAATTTGAATATTTTGCAGTAACTTTGAAATTAAAATCCTTTTTCTCAAAACATCAAAAATTCTTCTCAGTTAGAACAAATATTGATTTCCGGCTAATGAAGGACTTTGATTTTACAATGTTGTTGTTGTTGTATCTTATAAGGTACTGTTTTGTATCCTACAGCCCCTATTTACAGCAGGGATGGACTGGATTATTCTAAGTATTGAGTGTCCTGATTGTGGACATTAAGTAATTTCTGTGTCTAAAATATGACCCACCAACATCTTGGCTGATCTGGTTGCCTGTTTGTTTGGTTGCTTCTGTTCTTTTTTTTTTATAAATATACAAAATCTTTGTTGCAGACATGTAAAACAAGAATAAAAAGCATAGCTGTCACTCACAAGTGAATGTGACCTGGTCACTTGTACCGTGCTGTTGTTCATTGTTTTCTGTTCTTATATACTCCTAAGCAGACACACTCTCAGCCTTTTGCTGTTGACTCAGCAGAACATTAAAAGTATGACAGCTGGGGTGGGGGGGAGAGAGGGCTGCACCAGTACTCAGTTGCTACTAATTTTTAGCTGAGTAGACTGGAGTGCATTGCTGAATGACTCAATGTGCTACCTGGTACAGGGAATGAACCCATGACTTTACAGTCATGAGTCTGACACCCTAACCACTAGGTCATTTGCCTTGACAACTGCTATATGCTTGCCATGGAATTTTCAAGCAGGATCACTAAGGTGGTTTCCCTGTTGCCCTTCCTTTGGATATTGTTTTAAAAGCTAAGTGCACCAGCCTGGGTACCTGAGCAAATACTGCAAAGTTTGTATGGCCAGTTCTCTAACAATTCTACCAATCCACCTTCTTGCACTGATAGTGTAATTTATTGAATCTCAGATGATGACAGACAAAGTTTGCCTTGAAGAGATTTGAAGTCAAAATGTAAAGGACTAAAGCAAATAATACAAGGCATTTTGTCCCAGTGCTATTATAGTTCTGCCTATTTGCTGCTGCTGACCATTATTGCAGTAGTGTTTTTATGTGTTGCTTAGTTTGGGTAATTTAGTGGCAAGTCCCAAATCCATTGAATTTGTCAGGATAGATTCAGGGAACTTGTTTGATGATAATATCAATTCAGTGTCTTTAATTACACTGTATTTCTAAGTTAATTAACTCATAGTTATGTTATGGAAGAAACTCCGAGTACAAACCCGCACTGCCTTGTGAGTGCTTTGGGAAAGAAAAAGGCTTTGGGAGTCAACCTCAACAGCAGATCAAGGAGTTGAGTCCCTCAGGTGGTCTGGTGCCCCTTTTTGATACCTTTCCTGGCAAGCAACTCCAGCCCTGTAAAGTAATCCACCTTGGACAAGGCCATTACAATGTAATGGCCTACAGCTTGCTGGTCACTGCGGCTGTTTTAGCCAACTGGACCACTGTGGTCAGACCTCCAAGTCTAAAGAGTGGGATCAGCTTGTGTGGACTGACTCTCACTTGAAAACCATTAACCACAGGCAGGAAGAAAAAGCCCTGCAGTGTCAGGGATCAGTTTGCATAGCCAACTAAGGACATGCTGCTCTTCCTCATGATCTTCAGACACAAAGAGACTGCCATCATATATGTAAAAAAAACAGAAAGAGAAAAATATAAATAAAAAGACAGGATGGTCATGGCTGGAATGCTTTTGACATAGGTCTGCTTAATCAGAGTTAACCTGTGGCTAAATAACCATTGAGCCAATTAACCTTTTAGCATTCAGATTATTCTGTCAAATGTAATGTTTATATATTCGCATTGTTTTGAATTAAGCATGCATTGTCTCTTAGCTTTGAGATTTCAATGATGTGATTACTCATTTTTAGATTGATATTATAGGGCAGGTGTGAGAGGCCTGATCTGGCCAGTTTGAAATGGATATGGCTGGTATAAATGCTAAAGGGTTAAAGAGACTCAGCTGTGTTATTTGACCTACTAGAAATAGCAAACAAATTTCCTTAAACTATTCTTGGTCATCTTTAAAATTAGGAAGGTCACAGCTGAAAAATATTTGATCATAGATCTGCAGCATCAGAACCGACTTGATGAGAAACAACAACCCGAACCGTACTCGAAATCTTTATTGAGTACAAAAAAAGAAACATTACCAAATATTGATGTTTTTCTTATTCCTCAATTTAGGAATGGTATCAGTGAACCAATATCATCTGCAGGAAGTCGTCCCCTTAGGGGACGTGGTCGAGGTCGTTTAATACATCCAGTTAACAGCAGTGTGTTTAACAAGGAACCATTGCCAGTTGTCTTAAAGAACCAGAAAGATGATGAGAAAATCAAATACTGTTCAGACTCCACAAATACATCAAGGTTAGACTTTTAAACTTTTTCCTTATGTTTGGAGATTTCCTCCACAAATATTTTACTTTTAATTTTCTTGAGTCCATATAATTACATTGCCTTATACGTATAAAACTATATATGCATATGTATGTATATGTAAATATATATGTGTGTGTGTGTGTGTGTGGCACCCATGCTGGTGGCATGTAAAAGCATCTATCACACTCTGAGAGTTGTTGGCATTAGGAAGGACATCCAGCCATAGAAACCATGACAGATCAGACTGGAGTCTGGTGCAACCTTCCAGCTTACCGGCCCTGGTCAAGCCGTCCAACCCATGCCAGCATAGACAACAGACACAATGCTAGTCTCAATGCGCTTTGCATCATTTTACCTTTCAAATGATGCCACACTGCTGTCCAAGCAAGCAGGTCAAATTCTCCCTGGTCAGAAGGCCAGTCTGTAACATTTACAGCTGAGTGGACTGGAGCAATGTGAAATGAAATGTTTTGCTCAAGGATACAAAGTGCTGCTCAGTCCGGAAATCAAACTAACAATCCAGTGATTGTGAGTACAACACCTAACCACTAGATTGATATATATATATATTTATGAAAAGGTAAAAACCCCCTTCGGTCATCAGTGAGTTTGCATCTAGAACATTCTTCTCTGAGATTCAAGTCCAGGCATGGCTGTTTATAGAAGACCAGCAGTCACCCATGCATACCAGCCTCCCCTCTCCATGTCACTGATGTTATCCAAGGGAAAGGCAAAGGGGCCAATACAGCTTGGCACCAGTGAAGTCACAACTTATTTCTCCAGCTGAGTGAACTGGAGCAACATGGAATAAAGTGCCTTGCTCAAGAACACAACACACAGCCCAGTCTAGGAATTAAACTCACTACCTCATGATTGTGAGCCTGATGCTCTAACCACAGCCATGCGCCTGAGGCATAGAACTTGCGTTAAACAGTTTTTCAACTTATTTTCTGCTGATTCACTTTCCTCTTTCTTTCGTTTTTTTCTTTCTTTATTACTTTATATACTTTGTGGATGACAATATGTCCATTTAGATGTGAATCCAGTAATTATGATGTTGATGACTACGTTAAAACGCTTTTTATTTATTTTTTTCCCGTCTGTTGCTTGTTGTAGAGCAAAGCAGAAAAAGCCTGAACAGCAGCTCTATATACCAAGACCTCGTCGTATAAAACAGCAGCTTTACCAGGATACTGACAACTATCAACAGCAGCAACAGCAGCAGCAACAGCAGCAGCTGCAGTACTCTACTGAGGAGGAAGATGATATACGAAGTGGTCAAGCTCCCTACCAACATGAACTGTCATCAAGTCTATGCAACACTGGCCAGTCGTCACTGCCTGCTCGTAAAAACACTTCCAAAAACGGATGTAACCTGAAAAAAAATCGGCGTGAAGTGGAAATCTATGTGCCACGTGCCAAGCGCCAAATGCAGTTACAGAGTGGAGGAGGAGGTTTTGACGTCAGTTCAAAGAGCATTCCTCCTGCAGACTGTCGGGAACCCACCTCACCTTTAGACAGGATATCGAAAGATTACGACATAGAATCTTTGTCAGTGAATAATAGTAATAATATTAATAATATGAATAGATCTGCAAGATGCCAGGATGCTGGTTGTGATATATATTTTCAGTTATCAAGATCACATCATGGTTTAGAAGGGTTTTCTCCTGGAATTAAGGACACTAACTCAGGAGTTCCTTGTAATTTTTCCAATAACGTTTCTCATAAGAGTGGCAAAGGTAAACGTTATGAATATCATTGTAATTCCTCATCAGCAGATTTTGGCTATTCAGATAAAGACTCGCTGTCACCTTTGTCGTTGAAATCTCAATCGGTTGCTGGCAACCACGACAGAGAAAGCAGTTCATTCCACAGACCTGCTGCTGGTGCTGCTGCTGTTGCTATCCAAAGAACTCGATCTCCTGAAACAAGAGCCATTATCAACAAAGTGTCGCGTAGGGATGGCATTAGCCAAGAAACTTCGAATCACAATCACAGCACTTCAATGTCTGCTCGAAAATACTCAAAAGAAGTTTCCCCAACACCCAACACTCTACAGAATACAAAAACCGATCTGTCGAGTGCGTTTTCTCCAGAATCTACGTGTGATTCTGACTCTGACATCAAATTGCCGAATGCGTTGTTTGTCCCCAGTAAAGACAATACACCTCTTGAGCCGTTCACCTTGGCTCAAGGAGATGAAGACCATCGGTCATCTGCTGGAAAAACTGTTCCAAATCAATGGAATGAGAGTTCAGCTAGTGTGACAAGGGAGAGAACTCTGCCGAACGCAAATTCTCTAAGCACAAAACAACATTCTGACTCGACGAACTCTGAAAATGTCCATGCTCCTTCATGTGACCAAACAGAATCGGAAGAAAGTTCAGAAACAGAAGCAGACCTTTCTCAATCTCACCTAGAAAATATGAACAGTTCACAGCATGACTGTAATTCTTCTAAAACTAGCATAAATGAAAGTTATAGCAATGCTTGTGAGCTTTCTACAACTGATCAACAACAGGAGTCAGAACTATCTTGCTCAACAAACTGTGATTGTACTGGTTCAGGAGGTGAGAGCTCTTTGGACAGATCTTCTCCTTCTTCCTCAAAATTAGATCAGTGCGATGGTGATATGAATTCTAAATTCAAAAGCAGCACTAAGACCACAACTACACCTAGTAATGATTCGACTTGTTCGTCAGAGAGTACAGCCAAAACAGAGAAGTTTTCTCCACAGATGGCTACGTCTACAGCAGTTGTTGATGATGAGTCATGGGAGGCATTATATGATGACAATGGAGATTGTTTGGAACCTCAAGCTTTGGAAGAGGTAAGTTACATCTTTTAGTTGTTTCAGTCACTGAACTACAGCCATGCTGGAGCACTGCTTTGACAGGTTCAGTTGAGTAAATCAACCTCAGTACTCATCTTTTTAAGTCTGGTACTTATTCTATCAGTCTCTTTTGCTGAACTGCTAAGTTGTGGAGTTGTTAACAAACCAACACTGGTTATCAAGCAGTGGAATGGGCGGAACAGATACAGATACACATGACAGGCTTCTGTACAGGTTCTTATTTCTTTATTGCCCACAAGGGGTTAAACACAGAGGGGACAAACAAGGACAGACAAAGGGATTAAGTCGATTAGATCGACCGCAGTGTGTAACTGGTACTTAATTTATTGACCCCGAAAGGATGAAAGGCAAAGTCGACCTCGGCGGAATTTGAACTCAGAACGTAACGGCAGACGAAATACCGCTAAGCATTTCGCCCAGCATTCTAACGTTTCTGCCAGCTTGCCGCCTGTGTACAGTTTCTGTCAACCAAATTCATCCACATGGCACTGGTCGGCCTGAGGCTATAGCAGAAGACACTTAGCCAAGTGCTGCACAGTGGGACTGAATCCAAGATCATGTGATTGCTATGCAAGCCTTCCTACCTTAAGCCGAAGTCTGTGATTTACTTTTCCTTCTTTTAACATTACTTTAGTCACAGGAACATGGCCCTGCCGGTGCTATACCAAGGGGTTTTAGGTGATATAACCATTTTGTCTGGGATTTTATTTTTATTTATCAACCATGGAAGGCAAAAGAGCACAGTTGATGTGGATTGGATTTGCACTCAAGATACCAGATATAGGTATATGCCCCTAACCTCCCACATTTTACAGGTTGATGATCATTTCAAAAGCAAATACAGTGTGCACTAATGCAAACAATGATAGTGATTAGAAACAAAAAACCCTAAAAAAACAGCAGGACATTACCTAACTGAAGACACTGTTACCACCTGCCTAATTTCACTAGTGTCACAACAATGGTCATATAAAATATGAGAGATTTTTCTGCTGCACTTTGTGCAACAAGGCAATATATTTCAGCTAGCAGAATCGTTAGCACGCTGGACAAAATGCTTAGCGGCATTTCACCCGTCTCTACGTTCTGAGTTCAAATTCCACCAAGGTCGACTTTGCCTTTCATCCTTTCAGGGTCGATAAATTAAGTACCAGTTGCATACTGGGATCAAAATCGACTTGCTCCTTCCCTAAAAACTTCAGGCTTTGTGCCTAGAATAGAAAAGAATATATTTCATGACCACTGGATTGACGGTTATTGCAGCCAAACAGAAGATCTGTACCATCAGACAATGGTTGGGCGTCAACGAGCAAATGAACTGTTACTGGGGGGGGGTCTCTATGTGAACCATGCTCATTGCACTCTTGCACACCACTAGGTACTTGGTGTGGAGGTCCAAAGAGCCAGTCAGAGGTGGGGGCCATGCCAACTGCCTCACTCACCATTCAAAGCTATTTTGTTTCAGTTGAACAAATCAGTCAATGTCGATCTATGGCAGACACCTAACGACAACGCTGATATTTCATGCTCCACTGATTTTATCAATCCGTTGTTCTGCTGTTTCTATACTTTTGTTTTTCATTGTTTTTAATATTTTTTTCTTTCCTGTGTGTATGATCCTTAATGTTTATTTACCTCCTGGTAAGTGATTTACAGTAGAAATAAATCTGTTGTTAGAATTTAGTTTCAAGTTGAGCCAACTCTTGCAAATGAGATTGAGTCGATAGAAACTGCGATGTAAAGCCTATTGGATGGCCTGAGCCTGTAATTCAAAGGTCTAACCTTGATATATGTTATGTTACAACGATTGTGTAAGATTTACATTAAGAGTACATGTGCTTTAGGAATACTCAGCCACTCATACACTGATTCTATGAATAAGTGGTTCATTTGGTTTGAAATTATTACAGGATTCATTTATTATTATTACTACTACTACTACTACTACTACTACTACTACTACTACTACTACCACCACCACCACCACCACCACCACCGCGCACGCCTGTGAATATGTATAGGATGGATTGAACACGGTGAAGGCATCAAAAAATATCTTGAATTTAGGCCCACCTGAATTATGTCCCTTTACACTAAGTCTTCCAATTTGCCTTCTTTCCTTTCGAGATTAAGAAAATATATAGCACAGAGATTACGGTGATCAATGCAATGAATTGAAACTATCTTGGAAAATAAAGGACATTTGGATAATGTGGTTCTAGAAGCACTTCTAAAAAGAAAGGATGGTCGTAGCTGGGATACCTTTAATCAACAACACAACTCACCACATCATCATCATCATTATCATCATCGTTTAACGTCCGTTTTCCGCGCTAGCACGGGTTGGACGGTTCGATCGGGGTCTGGGAAGCCAGGGGCTGCACCAGGCTCCAGTCTGATCTGGCAGTGTTTCTACAGCTAGATGCCCTTCCTAACGCCAACCACTCCGTGAGTATAGTGGGTGCTTTTTACATGCCGCCGGCACAGGTGCCAGGGGAGTCTGGTAGCGGCCACGATCGGTTGGTGCTTTTAACGTGCCACCGGCACGGAAGCCAGTCAAGGCGGCGCTGGCATCGGCCACGTTCGAATGGTGCTTTTTACGTGCCACCGGCACAGAAGCCAGTCGAGGCGGCGCTGGCGTCGGCCACGTTTGGATGGTGCTTTTTATGTGCCACCGGCACAGGTATCACAACTACTATTTCCATTGATATTTATTTCGATGTTCATGTACTTGACTCAATAGGTCCCCTCAAGCACAGCGAGATGTTCTGAAATCCAAGGTACTTTGAATGGGCAGGGGCTATGCGGAAGTGGTGCAGAAAGCAGCCCGGGTCTTTGCAGTCACAGCATATCTCCAGAGATCTCAGTCCTTTGTCATTGCCTCTGTGAGGCCCAACGCTCTGAGGTCATGCTTGACTACTTCATCCCATGTCTTCCTGGGTCTACCTCTCCCCCTGATACCTTCAACTGTTTGGGAGCGGCACTTCTTCACACATCTCTCCTCATCCATCCGCAGTACATGACCATACCATTGCAAGTGTCGCTCTTGCACACCACATCTGATGCTTCTTATTTCCAGCATTTCTCTCACGGTGCTTACCCTCTGTCGTGCGCGCACACTGACATTACACATCCAGCGGATCATGCTAGCTTCATTTCTTTCAAGTCTACGCATGTCCTCTGCAGTCACAGCCCATGTTTCACTACTGTGAAGCATGGCAGTTCGCACACATGCATCATACAATCTACCTTTCACTCTGAGCGAGAGACCCTTTGTCGCCAGTAGGGGTAGGAGCTTTCTAAACTTTGCCCAGGCTATTCGTATTCTAGTGGTGACACTCTCTGAGCATCCACCTCCACTACTAACTTGGTCACCCAGGTAGCGGAAACTATCAACTACTTCTAGTTTCTCCCCCTGGAGTGTGATGGAATCTGTTTTCTGAGTATCTGTGGTGTCTATTGTCCCTGTGCATCTGCCGCACATGAAAGCTATCTTATCAGTTAATTTTCCTTTGATGTTGCTGCACCTCTTATGCGTCCATAGCTTACACTGGGTACATCTTATGGAGTTTCTACCTACACCTTTCCTACAGATTGAGCAGGGCCACCTGCTGGAGGGTGTGTGTGCTGAGTTTGCCTTTCTGCTTACTATAACTTTGGTCTTTGCTACATTTACTCTAAGGCCCTTTGATTTAAACCCTTGCTTCCACACCCGAAATTTCTTTTCTAGTTCCGGTTGTGATTCTGCTATGAGAGCCAGGTCATCAGCATAGAGGAGCTCCCAGGGGCAACCTGTTTTGAATTCTTCTGTTATTGCCTGGAGGACTATGATGAATAAAAGGGGACTGAGGGATGAGCCTTGGTGTACCCCTACTTCTACCCGGAATTCTTCACTATATTTGTTGCCAATCCTAACCTTGCTGACAACCTCTCTGTATAGGGCCTGTACAAGACAATCACTACCAACATGCACAGTCACTCGCTAATACTATTACACAACTCACACAGCACATATTTTACTCAGTATAGCACTACACATTCTACATAATCACCTAATGTATAAAACATCTCACACAGGAAGGAAGCACTCCGTCGGCTACGACAACGAGGGTCCCATCTGATATGATCAACAGAACAGCTTGCTCGTGAAATTAACGCGCAAGTGACTGAGCAATCCACAGACACTGCATCCTTCAAAACTTCCATGCTTCCTGAGATTCACCAACACTACACTTGATTTTCTCCCTTCTATCTGACTCATACACTGTTCACTTTCCAGACATTTGTACATTACTGCATATACTTTATCTGCACTTTCGACAAGTTATGGTGCACCTGAGCACTGTATACAATAATTTCATTATTATTATTATTATTATTATTATTATATTATATATGATGATGATGTATACCCCTAACATAGTTCTCAAGGAGATTTGGCGTGACACAGAGTGTGACAAGGCCGGCCCTTTGAAACACAAGTACTACTCATTTTTGCCAGCTGAGTGGACTGGAGCAACATGAAATAAAGTGTCTTGTGCAAGGACACAACACGTCGCCGGGAATTGAACTCACAACCTTACAATCGTGAGCCAAATGCCCTAACCACTAAGTCACATGCTTTCACTATAAATCATCTTGCACAACACCTGCTAGAAATAGCTACCAAATCTCCTTCAAATAATTCTGTTATCTTAAAAGGCAGAGTGGGTAATGTAGTCATAGATTCTACCCTGAAGTTGAGGTGGTCATAACTGGACATGGACTCTCCTATCATAGACGACAGACGAAGGTTCCGCTGTTTCTTGCAAGAATAACCTGCACAGGTGATTTGTGTGTTACATTCCGCTCTCTCCCTACATCAACAAATCAATATTGCTTGTGGTATACATCCGATGTCTGATTGCAGAGCGACGTGAGATGAAGTGCTTTGCTCGACAATACAATTCATCTCTTGGTCTGAGAATCGTGGTTTCAAAACCACGATCACGCAGTCGTGAGTGCAACACTCTAACCATGAGGCCACGCACCCTCACAGCTTTGTTAAAACCCATTTTGCTCAATCAGTGTAAACATTAGCATAACATGGTAACTAACACATCTACTTTACCCAACAAACAAGCAAAACACCAGAAGCAATACCAGAAACAACAAAAACAATCCCCACAATTGAAGATATGAAGCTATGTACACGTCAGGTTCACTTCCTAGTAGTATTGCATAGCTGTCGAAAACTTGCAAATAATAATAATAATAATAATAATAATAAATTGACCAAATTAGACAAGCAGTAACGTATAAAATGAACGAAGCTGCAGCTAAAGAAGATAAGACAGAGGAAATAATTATAGACCAGCCCAGGGCTGATAAAAACGCAGTAAGGATTGAAAGAGTTAGTATAACTGATAGGCAAAGTGAAATACTAACTGAATCAATCATAACCACTAAGACAGATGAACATCAAATAGATGAAGAAAGTCACACAAATATTGACCCAACAGAACTACATGAGCTGAAGAATCAAATCATGATTGAATGGTTGAAAATTAAAGAAGCCAGTATGAATGGACATGATACACTCCCTAAAATCCGCAACTCTAACCAAAACAGGAAAATAATTGGTAAAATCCGCCTTGCACTTAAGGAGATAATTTCAGCTAATGATGTCGATATCACAGATCTCAACCACCTGTACTATGCATCCGTGAAAATGTCAACGATTCTATCTGGTGAAAAGATTAGAAAACGGCAACATTCCCACAAAAAGCCTTCTTGGCAAGAGCGTATCCAACAACAAATTAAACTACTTAGCTCTGACATTGAATATTTGAAAAACCTTAAGGTTGACAAGACTACCAAACCTACAAAATGCAAAAAATTAAAGAAAAAATATAATATGAAAACTATACTTGATATTGATGCCACCATAGAAACCATCAAGCAAAAGGTATCTGCTAAAGCTGCCCGCATAGCGAGGTATGAAAATCGTGTTAGATTCTTCAAGGACAACAACATGTTAAAAAATAACCCCAAAAATTTTTACAGGATGATAGGGAAAACACCAGTTACTGTAAAGTCTGTACCAGCAAAAGAAGAAGTGCAGGGATTTGGGAATAAAATTTGGGCAGAAGAAAAAACACACAACGAAAAGGCCCCCTGGATTGATAGAATATCTACAGAACTGGACTCCTTAGAAGAGCAAAAGTGGGAGGGTGTCAAGGTAGAAGATATAAGATCTGCTCTCAGGAGGTCAAGCAAATGGAAGTCTCCAGGAAAGGATAAAATTCCTAACTTCTGGTTGAATGCCTTCCCAGAGAGCCATGAACTGCTAACAGAACTTTACAATGATGTTTTGCAACACCCTAGTAGGATGCCTCCTTGGCTAGTTAATGGGTTAACATTCCTGCTTCCAAAAAGTGAAGAAACAAATGAACCAAAAAACTATAGACCCATAACCTGCTTAACAACTATGTATAAAACGCTAACATCTGTCCTGACGGAATATACCTATAGTTTTTTAACAGACAGCAGCATATTCCCTAATGAACAGAAAGGATGTAAACGTGGATCCTATGGTTGTAAAGATCAGCTACTCATCAATAAGATGATCTTAGAAGATTGTCACAAATGACACAAAAATTTGTCAATAGCCTGGATAGACTATAAAAAGGCTTTTGATAGCCTACCACATAGCTGGATTAAGAAATGCCTGGAAATGTATAAAATAGCACCTACTCTGCGAAACCTTTTGTCTATAAGTATGAGATCATGGAGAACCACACTGACTTAGAACAGTGACATTGAATCTCTAAATGCTGGTGATGTAAAAATTTCATGTGGCATTTTCCAGGGTGACTCACTATCACCACTCCTCTTTTGTTTAGCCTTAATGCCTGTCTCAAAATTGCTCAATGACGCACAGTACGGATATAAAATGTTGGATAAAAATATAAATCATCTCATTTACATGGATGATTTAAAGCTCTTTGCAAAAAATGACCAACAACTCAAGGGCTTACTAGCGATTGTTAAACAATTCAGTGATGACATCAGAATGCAATTTGGCCTCGATAAATGTGCAAAAGCTACCTTTATCAAAGAAAAAATGACAGAAACATCTAACGTTAACCTTGACCAGCAGAATGTCATAAAAGAGTTAGACCCAGCGGAAAACTACAAGTACCTAGGGGTAATTGAAGGGGACAGAATAAGGCAATCAGTGATGAAGGAAAGGATCAGGAGAGAATGTTATCGCAGAGTAAGAGCAATACTCAAGACAGAGTTGAATGCGAGAAACAGGATCGAAGCAATCAATGCTTTAGCCATACCAGTCGTGCCTTACAGTTTCAATATCGTTAACTGTTCAATTACTGAAACATGCAATCTTGACAGAAAAATATGAAAACTGTTGACAATGCATAGAATGCACCACCCTAAGGCAGATATAGAATGACTTTATCTGCCAAGAAAAGAGGGAGGCCGTGGACTTTTACAACTGGCAATAACAATGAAGATTGCTACAATTGGCCTAGACACCGACCTGAAAAACTCTGAGGACTGGATGTTAAAACTGGTCTCAAAACATGAAAACAAGAAAACATCATACTCAGTAACAAAACAGGCAAAAGAATATCTAAGTGAATTCCGAATACAACAAATTTCGGAATTAGACATAGAAGAAACAAGCACAGAAAAAGCTAAGTGCATGAAAACCCGTGCTAAAACTGCTGCTTTAGATATTTTGAATGATAAATGGCAAGAAAAACCTCTCTATGGCAAATACCCAAAGAGAGCGAATAGTGCAGATGTTGACAAAGCCCTGACCCATCAATGGCTAATGGCCTCTGGCTTAAAATCTGAAACAGAAGGGTTTATCATGGCAGCTCAAGATCAATGCCTACCAACAAGGAACTACCAGGCCAACATATTAAAAAACGGCAGTAGCCCAACATGTCTTGTATGTCAACAACAAAATGAAACCATTGATTATGTTGTCTCCAAGTTCAGTCTTCTAGTGCCTACAGACTATCTCAACAGGCATGATAGAGCTGCACAATATATTCACTGGGTAATTTGCAAAAACCTGGATTTGCCCCATGAAAAAAACTGGTGGGAACACAAACCACCTCCAATGACCACATCTCACTCCTCTGGAACTTCACCATTCAAACTGACAGAAAGATAGATGCAAATAGGCCAGACATCATATTGAATGACTTCAGACAAAGAACATGCCTCCTCATTGATATGACTGTCCCAATCGATATAAATGTATCTGTCAAGTCCTACCAAAAACTGAGCAAATATAAAGATCTTGAAATAGAAATCAGCAAAATGTGGAACCTGAAGACTAAAACAATACCTGTTGTCATTGGTGCCCTGGGAATGATAACAAAAGGGGCTGATTGCTACCTAACTCAGATACCAGGAAACTCAAAAATGGCAGAAATTCAAAAGATAGTGCTCATGGGAACTGCTCATATTCTACACAAAATACTTTCTATGTAATCTCAAGTTTTAAAACAAACAATTTTCGTATGGTTTTTTAGACATTCACTAGTACAACACTAAATACAAAACCAAATGTATGGCACACTAGGCATAACAACAACATGAACTTCCAACCTGTTGTCTCTTGAGGTCTCTGGGTGAGACTTGGAGCCAACTTGTACAAATGTAAAGCAAAAGTCAAACATCATCATCATCATTTAACGTCCGTTTTCCATGCTAGCATGGGTTGGACGGTTTTGACTGAGGGCTGGCAACCAGATGGCTGCACCAGGCTCCAGTCTTGATCTGACAGAGTTTCTACAGCTGGATGCCCTTCCTAACACCAACCACTCTGAGAGTGTAGTGGGTGCTTTTTACGTGCCACCTGCATGGGGGCCAGTCAGGCGGTACTGGCAATGACCTCGCTCGAATCTTTTTACACGTGCCACCGACACAGGTGCCAGTGAAGCGACATTGGTAACGATCACGCTCGAATGGTACCCTTTTACATGCCACGAGTATGGAAGACAGTTGGCTGCTCTGGCAACTATCACAACAATCCCACTCGGATAGTATTCTTGGCACCCTACTAGCACACGCATAAGTGCCAGTAAAGCGACGCTGGTAACGATCATACTCAAATAGCCTCTCTGTCAATGATCACACTCGTATGGCGCTCTTTGCACCCCACTAGCACAGATGCCAGTCATTGAATTGATTTTGATTTGATTTGATTTTGATTTCACTTGCCTCAACAGGTCTTCGCAAGCAAAGTTTAGTGACCAAAGAAGGAAAAGCTACGCATAAGCGGGCTGGTTATGCTCCTGGCATAGGCCACGGGTTATGGTTTCATCTGGCTTGCCGGGGTCTTCTCGAGCACAGCATATTTCCAAATGTCTCGGTTGCTAGTCATTTCCTTGGTGAGGCCTAATGTTCGAAGGTCATTTCACCACTTCATCCCAGGTCTTCTTGGGTCTACATCTCCCACAGGTTCCATTAACGGCTAGGGTGTGGCACTTTTTCACACAACTATCCTCATCCATTCTCACCACATGACCATACCAGCACAGTCGTCTCTCTTGCACACCACATCTAATGCTTCTTAGGTCCAACTTTTCTCTCAAGGTGCTTACACTCTGTTGAGTATGCTAACTGACATTACACATCCATCGGATCATACTGGCTTCATTCCTTGCGAGCTTACACATATCTTCAGCAGTCACAGCCCATGTTTCACTGCCATGTAGCATGGCTGTTCACACACATGCATCATACAGTCTACCTTTTACTCTGAGGGAGAGGCTCTTTGTCACCAGCAGAGGTTAGAGCTCTCTGAACTTTGCGCAAGGTATTCTTATTCTAGCAGCTACACTTTCGGTGCACCCTCCTCCGCTACTGATTTGGTCACCTAGATAACGGAAGTTATCAACTACTTCTAGTTTTTCTCCTTGGAATGTGGCGGAAGTTGGTCTCTGCGCATTTTCAGTGTTTATCGCTCCTGAGCATCTGCCACATACAAAAACTATCTTCCCAGTTAGCCTTCCTTTGACATTACTGCACCTCTTATGTGTCCATAGCTTACACAGGGTACATCTTATAGAGTTTCTACCTACACCTCTACTACAGATCGAGCAGGGCCATCTACCTGAAGGGATTTGTGGTTTGCCTGCCTTCCTATTTATTAGGACTTTGGTTGATTCTAAGGCCCTTCGATTCTAATCCTTGTTTCCACACTTGAAACTTCTCTAGTTCTGATAGCGACTCAGCGATTAGAGCAAGGTCATCAGCATAGAGGAGCTCCCAGAGGCATCCCGTCTGGAATTCCTCCGTTATTACCTGGAGGACTATGATAAATAGGTGGGGGCTGAGGACTGAACCCTGGTGGACCCCAACCTCAACCTTGAATTCTTCAGTGTACTCGTTGCCAACCCTCACCTTACTAGCAGCGTCCCTGTACATGGCTTGCACAGCTGTCACTAACCATTCATCTATCCCTAGTTTCCTCATTGACCACCAGATAAGGGATCGGGGGACTCTGTCAAAGGCTTTCTCCTTGTCAACGAAAGCCAGGTACAGGGGCTTATCTTTGGCCAGATATTTCTCCTGCAGCTGTCTTACCAGAAATATGGCATCAGTGGTGCTTTTCCCTGGCATGAAACCAAACTGCATCTCATCCAAGTTGACTCTCTCCCTAATAAGTTGGGCTATAACCCCCTCCGTAACCTTCATTACCTGATCCAAAAGCTTGATACCTCTGTAATTATTTGTATCTAGGGTGTCACCTTTACCTTTGTAGCAGTTAACTATGATGCTGCTACACCAGTCATTGGGTATGACTCCTTCGTGTATCACCTGGTTAACTATACCAGTGACTAGGGTATAGCCAACACTGCCAGATATTTTGAGCATCTCTGCAGTAATTCCTGATGGGCCTGGGGCTTTCCCTGTCTTCATGCTTCTAATTGCCTTGACTACTAAGAAACTGTCAACATGGATAGCTGGTCCCTCTGTTGGGTCGACATTCAGCAGACTCTCTTTATCCCATGCATTTTCTTTATCCAGCAACCTTTCATAGTGGCGTCTCCAAACCACTCTCTTTGCATCCTCATTTAGCGCAAGTGAACCATCATCCATGTGAACACATTTCTCTCCTACCACATCACGATTCTCTCTCACACACTGTCTTGCAACACGAAATACCTCAAGTCTTTTGCCCTCATGGCGCAGAACATTGGCAAATTTTTTCTTATCTGCTTCCCCTCTGGCTAAATACACCTGCCTCCTAGCTTCCCTTCTGGCAGTCTGATACACTTCCCTGCTACCACCGTTCTTCCAGTCCTTCCAAGCCTGTTTCTTTTGTCTAATAGCCCTGTCATCAACATTGTTCCACCACCACGTTATTTTGGGTCTTGAGGGGACTTTGCACCAACCACAGATCTGGTCAGTGGCTCTCAGCAGGTTGTCCCTTAGAAACCTCCAGTTGTCTTCTAGAATAGAAGAATAATAATATAATATAATAATAATAATAATAATAATAATATATATATATATATATATATATAATAATAGAAACATTGGATAATAATAATAATAATAATAATAATAATAATAATAATAATGGTTACTCTCAATTTTGGTGTATGAGTGTTTGAAGGAAAGAATTAAAAAAAAATTAAAATAAAAGAAGCTGCATCTATTTGTGAGGTATGCATGAATGTAATTTCAATCCAGGTATAAATTTTGCTATGAAATCACAATGGAGACATTGTTGATTTTGATTTTGCCTGGGATTGGATAAATGTCTCTCTTGAGTGTAGGATTTCATTGTACGAGGGTGAATCGAAAGGTAATGCCATTTTGTTTAGGACAGGTATAATTCTTTGAGCCACTTCACTACAGTTTTCACTTCCTCGTCACTAGACTATCATCTCTTCGGCCCCGTGAAAGAGGGTTTGAGAGGCAAACATTGTTCTAGTGACGAGGAAGTGAAAACTGTAGTGAAGAAGTGGCTCAAATAACAGTCAACAGAATTTTATGGGGCATGGATACATGCTCTCATTCGATGGTGGAACATTGCTATTGAGAGAAACGTGACCATGCTGAGAAATACAGATGTGATCCACAGAGGACCAGCTTCATTTTGATATATGATACATGTTCCTGTGTTGGTAATTATACCGGTCCTAAACAAAATTGCATTACTTTTTTACTAACTCTCGTAAAGGTTACAGGTAGTAACCTGCTACCCACATAAATCCTACCAGGAATAAGATCGAACCGGAGTCAAATCAATAATAATAATAATAATGATGATGATAACGACTATTCGTGTATTTTGCAGTTGACAACCAACATTGGGAAGGTGCAAATTCAGAAAAATAAAATTAATTATTTGGACTTTCAACCAAAAGATACCGAATTAGATTACAAAGGTAAGAATTTAAGTCAGAATGGATAACGTTTCTTTATGCTGTTGCAGTTACCTCCCTTACTCCACTTTTTTTCTTAGTCAACTTGAGACTCGCCCGTTGTAAATATGTGTGGAATGATGCACACTGGTGAGAAGACTAATGCTTGAATAGAAGTGCCTTGTGGTGTTTATTCTGCTTGATGCACAGACCCCTTGGAAATGCAGTAAGCTTGTGGTTAGCTGTTTAGAATTTTATAACCTAAAGGTAAGATATAAAACAAAAACCAAGTAAATAAATTTGTCAACAGTACAAAAAGTGATATCACAGGGCTATGGTAGCATGGAAACCTGTAGTGTTTGAACTTTGAAAAAATACAACCAGCTACATGAATCATGCCAAATTGTGAGATTGGAGGATGTGGTCATCTGACCCAACTGCTCTACCAGTGCCATCATGGAAAGTGAATACCAAATGATAAAAGGCACCTTTCGATCATGAATGACCATGGGATTGCACCTAGTAAGTTCCCCTGTGAGGCACAAGTCCGGGCAAGTTTGTTTGTGGAAGACCAGCAGTCTCTCATCCATACCAGCCTCCCTTCTCCACACCACCGATGTTACCCAAGGGAAAGACAAAGGCTGATACAGCTTGGTACCAGTGCTGTCACAACTCATTTCTACAGCTGAGTGAACTAGAACAATGTGAGATAAAGTTCTTGCTCAAGAACACAACACAGACCCAGTCTGGGAATCAAACTCACTACCTCATGATTGTGAGCCCGATGTTCTATAATGATTTTGTGGTGTGTATGTATGTATGTGTGTATGTATGTATGTATGTATGTATGTATGTATGTATATATATATATATATATATATAATATATATATATATATATATATATATATATACATATGAGAGAGAGAGAGAGAAAATCATTGTTCAACATTCCTTTGTTGAGGCAGATTTTCTCTTGTTAGACACCCTTTCTGTTCAACCCTCACCTGTTTCCAAACAAGGTAATATTTCTCCAGTGGCCTTGCATGTTTTCATGGAAAACTGGAAACAAATGTCATCACTTATATATTTATAGCACTTATTTACAACTATTGCATGACATCAAGACAAGGACACACAAACACGTGTGCATGCAGACACACACAACCACACACACACTTACATACATGACAGGCATCTTTCAGTTTCTGTCTACCAGATCCCCTTGTAGGGCTTTGGTCAACCTGGAACTATGATAGGAGACACTTGCCCAAGGTGGTATACAGTTAAAAACTTACAAGAGAGAGAGAGAGAGAGAGAGAGAGAGAGAGAGACTGGCACCTTGTAGTATAATGAATAATGCCTGAAAAGCAATGATTTCATGGTTCAAGTCCCATCTTTGGCTCTGTTGCTCTTATTGTAAATGAATTGTTGCCTTATTGCAACTATTACCATAATTATTTTGTCACTTTTTTTTTTATTGCATATTTATTCTGCTGTTTGTATATTTGTTATTCCAGCTTATGATCACGTACTTGAAGTTTTTGATTTCTCTTCTGAGCTACAAACCCGAGATATAATTAGTGTGTTTTCAAATTTTAAGTAAGTATACATTCAATTCAGTTTGATTATTGTTGTTTGGGAGAAAGTTAAAAGAAAAATTACAAATGCTATTAAAATAAAAACAAAAAAACAAAGAAAAATGCCCCAGCAAACTAAAACGATGTATTAATATTAAGATGCTGTGAACAAAGTAATATATAGAGGCTTACTCGGTTTGTGGCTTATATACAATAGTCTGATGGGGTTCAATATCACCATTTTACAGCTGCTTTCTGTTGGCACAGACGTTGCTATGTGGTTAAGAAATTCACTTGCCAACCACATGGTTCCAGGTTCAGTCCCACTGCACAGCACCTTGGGCATGTGTCTTTTAATATTCTCTGAACTGGCCAAAACTGTGGAATTTTGTTGACAGAAACTGAAAGACATCTGGTATCGTCGTTGTCATTATCATCATCATCATCATCATCATTTAACGTCCACTTTCTATGCTGGCATGGGTTGGATGGTTTGACTGGGGACTGGCAAACCAGGAGGCTCCACCAGGCTCCAATCTGATCTGGCAAGGTTTCTACAGCTGGATGCCCTTACTAAGGCCAAACTACTCCAAGAATATAGTGGGGGCTTTTTACGTGCCACCAGCATAAGGGCAGTTAGACAGCACTGGCATCAACCACATATGTGTGCTTTTTGTCTATATGTGTGTGTGTGTGTGTGTGTGTGTGTGTGTGTGTGTGTGTGTGTGTGTGTGTGTGTGTGCGCATGTACTAAATTGCAGTTGTGATTGTATGGTTAAGAAGTTTGCTTCCCAACCATACAGTCTCAGGTTCAAGCCCACTGCATGGCATCCCAGGCAAGTGGCATTAGTAGATGGAAACTGAAAGAATCCTGTGTGTCGGGATGGGGGTGGGGTGATAGTTGTAAATGAGTGTCACTCTCATATAAATGATGTCATTCATTTCCAATCTTCTGTGAAAACATGTCCCATCATGGAAGAATATTAACTTGCTTAGAAGCAACTAAGGGTTGGCAACTGGAAGAGCATCTGGTTGTAAAAAAAAAATCTACCTCAATAGATTCAATTCTACCCATTTAAGAATGGGCAAATGAATGATGATAAGGATAAAAATGAATGTAAATATGGTTTTAAATTGTTAACATCTTTCATCACTAGAAACTGGAACTCCGAACATTAGGATAAAGGTACAACTGTGGAGTTGAAATTAAATTCTTCAGATTTTGTAAATGAAAACAATTCACAAGAATTTCTGAGATAATATTTTTTTATAATATTCTTTTAAAAACAAAGTTTAAATAGAAATCTCTATTTTATTATGCAATTCATTCTTTTCATACAAATAATTAATCTTTTGTGTCTGGGGAGAGTCATTCTCTTTTAGTGCCTTATAATTTAACACACTTTAGAAAAATAAAAAAGAAATAAGTGGAAATTTTACCGGTGAGTGTGTTAAATAATAAGGTACTAAAAGAGAATGACTCTCCCCAGACACAACAGAATATGCTTCAACACACAAACTCACATAAAGAATCTTGCAAACCAAATCCCAAAACGAAATTAATTAATCATTATGCTATTAATTAATGTTGTATTTTGTCTTTTCTGCTTCCCAGGGAACGGGGTTTTGATATCAAATGGGTTGATGATACTCATGCTTTAGCAATTTTTAATAGCCCTGTTGCTGGTAAGTATTATATTCAATGTCTGTTTAATTGCCTGTCTGTACAGCTTCCTTCATTCCTTCCTCCATCCCTTTCTCCTTCTTCTCTTCAGTATGTGACACAATAATGTTTATAAGGTGTCTACACTTTAATCAATGAACACCTGGCTTGCTCTACTGGGTCAGGGGTGACATCATCAATTGATGATATATGTTCTCATCAATTTGGGGTTTAATCTCCAAAGAATTTTCACAGTAAGATTATATACAATTCAGGTCTTTCCCTGCTGTTTCAATCATGGTCACCATCTTTTTAAAGTCTAGTTTTTCCATGTTGGCATCTGTTAGATTGCATCATGTGCCATGTGATGTAATGTATAACCAAACTAGTATAACTGGCTTTCTCAGCAATTCAGTGTATATATATATATGTATGTATGTTTTTATTTTTATTTTTATTTTCGTTTTTTGTATTTATATTCGTGTGGCTTCGTCCGTTTTTTTGTCCTTGTTTCATTTACATTCGTTCCTTTTTCCAAGAAATCTAATGCTCGCAGCTTAGTTTTTCATTGGGGCTGGCCGCGTCGGAGCAATATCAGAATTAATCAGCTGAAATTTGCTATGATGATCCAGTTTCTGACTGAAGATTAAAGGCTTCGAATGACCCGTCCGTTTTCTGTGTTCGTCCCTTTGTGTATTTCACGTTCTTGTTTCTTTATATATAATTTTTATACCTATATTATTGCGGCGTACGTACACCTTGTTCCCTTATGTATGCTTACATTCTATCCATTTGTACGACTTCTAAAAACTTTTTCTATACCTCACTTTCTGTCTTTCTCTTTCTCGCCTTGATTCTTTGGTCCCCCCTCTTCCCCCACTCTCCCACGTTTCTCTGCCTTTCTCGCTGTGCGCCATTGCTTCTGTTGCTAAGCCATCTTTGACGCGCTCTGTCTCTTCCCCCCTCTTCCTTCCATCCTCTTTAATTCCTTCTGTCTCTCTCTCTCCCTACTCTCACGTGACCTGGTCAATCCTTGGTGCCCTCTGTTTCTTCCACCATCTTTAATTCCTTCTCTCTCTTTCTCTCTCTCTCTCTCTACCCTCATGTGACCTGCTGAATAACCAGCCATTGGTGAACGCTGCCGAAAAGGCAATTTTTCCAAACACGCCTGCTAGATAAGTTAAATTTGTCTAAAGTCGTAAGACACCTGCTGTTATCCTGTTATTACCATTCTTGTTTTTATTTTTATTTTTGTTTTTTGTATTTATATTCGTGTGGCTTCGTCCGTTTTTCTGTCCTTGTTTCGTTTACATTCGTTCCTTTTTCCAAGAAATCTAATGCTCGCAGCTTAGTTTTTCATTGGGGCTGGCTGCATCGGAGCAATATCAGGATTAATCAGCCAAAATTTGCTATGATGATCCGGTTTCTGACTGAAGATTAAAGGCTTTGAATAACCGTCCATTTTCTGTGTTCGTCCCTTTGTGTATTTCACGTTCTTGTTTCTTTATATATAATTTTTATACCTATATATATATATATATATACACATCTAAAATTTGGTTTCTGTTGGAAAACAGACAGGTTTTAAAATCACTTTAAAAAAACCTAAGTAAATTGGCTAACATTTAGGGAAGGTAGGAACTGGGTGTTGTGGATTGAATGGGGTCTGGATATGGATAATAATATCATTGGTGGTGAGAAGAGATGAATGAGTTGCTAGTGCCTGAGTGAAGGTGGAATTAATTAAACCAGCCAGTTTTGAGGAACAGTAGCAACTGTAGTAGCAACAGGAAAGGTATTTTGTTGAGACGTCGTGTCCATGAGCCAGTGGTTGTTTTCCTGAGGCTAACAACAATAAATTTTAAAATTTCAGACGTAGAGAAATAAATACATTTACTGTTTTCCCTAGCTTTCTTTCTATTTATCCCAGTTTTATGTTTGCTCTGTAGAACATTTTATGTGTAACAAACCAGTTTAACCCTTTTCTTACTAACTTATTTAAGGTTCTTTCATACAAAAGTTGTTTGTTTTATGAATGGCACACCTCACAAAAAATTACCTTCAATTTTTTTTTAGTAGTGTAGCTTAATTCATGATGAACAATGTCTCATGTGGTCCACTTCTTGAAAATGGTTGCCCATGCCTGTTTTAAATGGATCATATTAAAAATTATAATCATAATTTTATGTAAAAACCTTTTTGTTATGTTCAAACGCTAGCTTCATTATAATTCTTTAATAATTCCTAACATAAATACAAGACCAGAAACTTGGTGGTAGGAGATCAGTCAGTTATTTTAACTCCGTTACCTGATTGGTACTTTATTTTTATTGATCTTGGAAGGATGTAAGACAACGTTGCCTTTGCGAGAATTTGAATTCCCAATGTAAAGGGCCACAACATCATCATCATCATTTGCTTTCTATGCTGGCATGAGTGAGATGGTTTGACAGGAGCTGGAGAGCTGCATCAGGCTCCTATTGTCTAGTTTGGCATGGTTTCTATGGCTGGATGCCCTTCCTAATGCCAACTATTTTACAGAGTGTTCTGAGTGCTGTTTACATGGTACCAGTGCTTTATATGTGGTACTAGTGCAAGTGCATTTTACATGGTACCAGAACAGGCCACAACATAGACTATTAAGCAGTTTGTCTAAGACACTAATAATTCTGCCATTCTACTACCCTGGGGTAAAGGTTAAAGTGTAAAGACTCCCTTCAGTCGTGAATGACTATGGGATTGCACCTAGAAAGCTCCCCTCTTAGGCAGTAGTCCGGGCAAGGTTGTTTATGGAAGACCAGCAGTCGTCCACACAAACCAACCTCTCCTCTCTATGCCACTAATATTATCCAAGAGAAACGCAAAGACTGATACAGCTTGGCACCAGTAACATCGCAACTCATTTCTACAGATGAGTGAACTGGAGCAATGTGAAATAAAGGGTCTTGCTCAAGAACACAACACACAGCCCGGTCCAGGAATCAAACTCACTACCTCATGATTCTGAGCCCGATGCTCCAACCATTGAACCATGTGCCTTCTAAACAGCAATCTAATAATGTATGAAGAGCTCGTTACTTTACCTCATAGCTCATTAATTGAAACACAGCTAAGAATGTGGTCAGGAAACAGTTAGGAATGTACAGATCAAAATTACTGATAAATTCTTCTCTTCCAATCTGTATAATGTTCTATATATGATTTTATTTTCAGCTAATGATGCTTTGGCCCAAAATCACCCACTTTTGAAAGTACGGCCAATGTCAGAAGCTTCTAAAAAGTCTAAACAGAAAGCTAAACGTTGTACTGGTAAGTTTGGCACCAATTCTTAAATTCTGAGTCAGTTCTGTAGTAAATTTATCTTTAGTTCTCTTACTGTTGTTTTATTGTTTGGTGCTAGGTCAGCCCTGAATAAGCCAATCTGTGATTAAAGGCATTACAGCTGAGACCTTTCATTACCATGTCTCTTTAGTGCCATCCCACTTTTTACAATTTTATCCTCTTGTCATCCATTCTTTTCCTTCCTTTTTCACTTTCTCTCTTTTTGTTTATTACTCCTTTTCTGTCTTCCTTCCCTCCCTCCCTCCCTATCTCTCTCTCTTCCTCCAACTCCTTCGCCCCCTCTCTACTCCTCTAACTCTTTCCTGTCCTCTCTCTCTTTCACTCTCCTCTTTCCTCTTTCCACCCATTCACCTTTCTCTAAAATTCTATCCTCTTACTCCACTCATGTTCTAAATCGTTATCATATCTCTTTCACCCATGTCTCTCCTACAACCCCTTCCCCCTTAAACACTATTTACTTTGGTTTTTTCTTGGCAGGAATTTCATACAGTGTAACCAGTCTAAATTATGGGTCCACATGAGGGTTAATGAGATCACAAGCAGGTGGACAGAGGGGACAGTCTTTTTGTGTGAAAGAGGCACAGGAGTAGCAAGTAATAGGACCTGTAAAATATATTATTTCAAATGTTAAGAGGTTTCCCTAAAAGTGCTTGGTAGCAACTCTTCTCTGGGTGATCAAATTAGCAGTGAAGAGGGGCCACCTGAAAAGCTGACTAGCCAGAGTAAGAACAAGTAAAAAAGAATTTCAAGAAGCTGTTACCTTTGTTGGCAATGAAGGGATTCCCCTGCCAAGTGTAGATTACATAAAATTTGTACACAAAATACAGTGTTGTCACAGCAGCAAAACTTGGGTCCTAAATATAGAGGTCATGAGATGACTGGGAAGAAATGAGGCAAACAATTACGCTGGATGTGGGGTGTTAGCGTATATGAACTATGAAGCACAAATGAGCTGAGATAAAATTCTGGATTTAAGAGGAATCGGGTATTGTGTGCAAGAGAGGAGACTGAACTGTGATGGGAAAGAAAGATGGTAGTTGTGAATATCGACCTAGTTTAGGTTTTGTACAAATACTGTACAAATGGAAAGAAATCCAGAAAGAATAGTATTTTTTTCTGAAGTATTGAATTATATATAAAACATTCCAACCCAAACACAGTTTAAGTGTTTATTGTTTTTGTTTATTTTTCAGAGTTTCTACAGCCTTATAAACCAAGGCCAGAAACATCAGCTATTACAGCTCGCCGGATGGTTACAGGAGCTCTTGGTCTTACACCTCATATTTCTAAACAGAAACGAGATCAAGAACGCCAGCAACTAAAAGAAGCTAGAGGTAGGTTTCACTAAGCAAAGTGTTAATGTTGAGCATTATTGTAAGTGCTGGTGTTGTTGATTAGCCTGTTGTGAATTTTGATAAGATGGACCTGTGGCATGTAGGTAGCCACTTTGACTATTAGGTTCTATCAATATGTCCATTTTTCGAGATATACAATACTCCCATCTGACTAAAGACCATACTGGCATTCCCATATACAGTGGAAAATTGTATGGAGTGCAGTGACACAGTTTAGATATGTTGTACTCTCTCCCTCATCAAGTCTACTTCTGAATGCCTCAATTTGTGAACACAGCAGAGACAACCAAGGTAGTCTTGGTCATGGCACAACAGTTTATCAGTGGTAATGTGTATTTCACCATAATGTTTGAAGCTGTTTAGAGTTGCATTGTTTCTTTTCTTTTTTTAGTCAGGAGAGAAGGTAAGCCCCATGATCCATTATAAGGCTGCCAAGATTAGTGGGCAGGATGGAGAGAGGCAGCCTTGAACGGAAAACCTGGTCCAAATGCTTGTAACCGTAGACTCCACAAAAAGGTGCCAAGTATGAAACGGTGACAAGTTAACTTTACCCCCCAAGTAGACCAAGTAGACCAGAATGTAAGAAACTGGAATAAATATTGCTAGACATTTCATTCATTGCTCTAACACTCTACCAAATTTTCACCATGTATTGTAAATTGATGGTGTATTTTAACCTGAAGTCAATACACATTGTGCCAACATTTATGATTAGAAGCTGTTGTAAATTATTTTAATAACTAGAATGTTATCCATCATATATGGCAGGTTACTTTCAAAATATAATAATAAGCTTATTGTATACAGTGCACAGATGCATTACAATTCATTGGAAAAGGTTAAAGACAGAGAACAGACATATGCCAAGTTAAGAAAGACAGCAATGCTAGTGGAAAGTCCATACATAGTAAACAGGATAAAAACTGAAAAAAAAAACAGTAGCAGTGAATAATGAAATAGTAATAAAGAGGAAAGTGTACAAAAGCCCATCAGGAGTAGTGTTGATGAATTTTGGGGAGCATAAAATCTTTGAAGAACGTAGTGTCCTGACAGCTGACAACTGATGCAAGTTGTTTATCCTATGCTTTGACTTTTCTGAGCATGAAAAAATGTTTCCATTAAGTCATGGTACTATGCTGTTCTTTGATTTTATATCGCATGTTTGTGAGTGTTAGAGATATGGCATTCAAAAAGGCAGCCGAAGTTGTTGTTGGAAAGATGGTGGATAATCTTGTGGGATTCTGCAATGAGCTGCTAGATGTTGAAACTTTAGTGTGTTAATGCCCTGAGAAACAATATCTACAAGATATGGTAAGTGACTGACAGAAGGTATTCGTCTTGTTGTTGTATGTGTCTGGAAAGCTTCCAGTAGATGGATATATATTCTGGACAAGATGGTTCCAGATTGGAGAGTACTTTTGCTACAGTAGTATCAGGAAATATGTCATACATATAATAAATATATTTTAACTTTTATCAAATTTCTTGGTGTTTATACAAACTGATAAAATATTGATCATTATTGAATGTTCTTTTTCCATGCTGGCATAGGTTGGATGTTTCAAAAGGAAAATATTCTTTACCTTAAAATAAATAAAAAAAACTTCTCATTTATATATTTGCAATAAAAATATGATGTATGTTATTGTTTCTTAAAATTTTATCCACATAATTGCAATCTACATGACTGAAAGACTGCCTCTGCAAAATTTCATTAAAAAAGTGCCTCTTGTTCAGAACATTCCAAGTAAAATCATCCTGTAATCCTGTACCTCTTATGTTGACTCTCTCTCCCCTCTCTCTCTTTCTGTCTTTCTTGCCCTGTCTCTTTTTTTATATGGTGTAAAGTAGTGCTTCTCAGGCGTACCAGCATTTTTTTTTTCCAATGTGCCAGGGACCATAATATTTCTTAGTAATATTAATATATACTGGAAACAATATATATAATTATGGAGATGACTTAATCTGAGATCATATGCCGAAACAAAAACTATTGCAACACAGGAGGTGTTTATAAGCCATTTAAAAACACACAAAAAACCATTAGATTCACTTCAACATTTAAATTTAATGTGTGTCAAAATATTTTCATCATTTTGAAACCGAGACCTGTTCACTGACAAAACTTCGGCCTGCATCTGAGAAAATAACAGCTAATTCATGATGTATGTATGGATGGATGGATGCATGCATGCAAACAATACAATATTACATAAGCATTTTATAATGTTTCTTTCTTTTCTGGAAACTCACCAAATACCGGCAGCTGATGGCTCACAGACTGGCACCAGTCCATGGACCACCATTTTGAGTAGCACTGGTGTAAAGCATAATTTTCGAAACAACCCACCAAACAACCTATGTCTATATCGGTCATTGTTAAAAATAGATTTCTTTTTTCTTTTGTTTTTCAGAAAAGAAACGGCAGGACCGACTGACAAAGAATTCCATCTGGGATGGGAACATAGGAAAGTGTGCCATGGACACTGGTGATAATTAAACTGTCTCACTGGAAACCCTTATCGCTGTGTCCACAGTGTCTACCATGGCAAAACAGTTGGAACTCACTGACTATTAGTTTGAGACCTAGATGTCTGTCTCTCTGTTCCCTTCACTCACCTCTCACCCACCCAATTCTCTCTCTTTCCACCATCCTCCCCACCATGACTTCAAGCTTCACCCTCATCATCATCATCATCATCATCATCATCATCATCCTCTCAACTAAATAGATTTAATAACGTTGGCATTGCTTGGCTACAGCCAATTGAAGCCAGAGACAACTAGATTACACTAGTCCCTCTCCATGAAAACATCTGCAGTGCATGCATATTGTTAAAGAGGACAACAAGTGTTAAGGCAAGGCAAACATCTCAAGTCATATACATTATTATTATTGGAAAAAAATTCAGTCTTACAGCTGTTTCTGGGATATTCCAGAATATCCCATAGGAGGGACTTGAGATGTTTGCCTTGCCTTAATGTTTGTTGTCCTCTTTAACAATTATATATCTGCTATATCGGAAATCTACAATAGCTCCATAACTACCATCTCGGCTTATAACCTTGGAGCCCATTTCGGCACTTACCTAGCATACCTAGTCATTTAGATCACCTGTGAACTAAACACCCATATTTTATATATATATATGTGTGTGTGTGTAATATGTATATATGCCTGGATATATATAATATATATATGATATGAATATGTATATTCTTTTCTTTTATTCTTTCGCTTGTTTCTGTCATTTGACTGTGGTCATGCTGGAGCACAGCTTTAAAGGGTTTTTTAGCCAAAGAAATTGACCTCAGGACTTATTCTTTGTAAGCCTAGTACTTATTCTATTTTACTGAACCGCTGAGTTACAGAGACACCAGCTTTGGTTGTCAAGCGATAGCTGGAAGGACAAACACAGACACAAAGACACACTCACATATATATACACATATATACGATGGGCTTCTTTCAGTTTCCGTCTACCAAATCCACTCACAAGACTTTGGTCAGTATGTATTTATATGTGTGTGTGTGTGTATGCATATATATATATATGCAAACCAAGGGTTATTAAGGAAGAATCTACTGAAGTTATCTTTGCCTTTCATCCTTTTGGTGTTGGTAAAGTCCTAGTTAAGTATGAGGGTCGATGTAATGGATATGACCCCTCCCCTCAGAATTGCTGGCTTGAACCCTATGATAGATTGGTGTCCTGTTCAGGAGGGATGTTGTGATCTTGGTCACTTAATGGAAACTGTGGACAACTGACTTTATGAATCCCAAAGGTCAAGAAATATATATTTATATATATGTGTGTGTGTGTGTATACATACATACATGCATATAAGATATATGCATTTGTGTTTATATATCGTGTGCATGTGTAGTTGGCAGTTTCATTGCTAGAAGTTGATTGGAATGAAGGAGGAACATTCCTTCATCATAAAATCAGAAGTTAAATAGATTTATATTTATAACTGTTCCTTCATCTGGAAGCTGTGGCTTTGTGCCCATGTTAGAAATCATCATCATCTCCATCACAATCATCATCACTAAGGTGGCAAGCTTGTAGAATCATTACTGCACTGGGCAAAATGCTTAGGAGCATTTTGTCTCTTTACGTTCTGAGTTCAAATTCTGCCAAGGTCAACTTCGCTTTTCATCCCTTTGGGGGTCGATAAATTAAGTACCAGTGGAACACTGGGGTTGATGTAATCGACTTACTCCCTTCCCCGAAATTACTGGCCTTGTGCCAAACTTTGAAACCATTATTAAGAAGTTGTGGAATTTCAGAATTGTTAGTGTCAAACAAAATGCTTTGTGGTATTTAGTTATGGCTCTTTACATTCTGAGTTCAAATCTCGCCAAGGTCAACTTTGCCTTTCATCCCTCCAAGGTTGATAAAATAAAGTACCAGTCATGTACTAGGGTTTATTAACTCATCCCTTTCCTTCAGGTTTCTGGCCTTGTGCTTATGTTTATACATCATTTTTAAAGGGTAATATGTGAAAATGAATATAACACAAAAGAAAAAAAGGGTTTCCAATTACCATGTTTGCCCATTACTTTTTTTGGTCTTCCATACATGTAGCACACATAATTCACCTCCACTTCATACCCTTATGTGGAGGCTTAGTGGTTAGGGGTGTTGAACTCATGATCGTAAGTTTGTAGTTTCAATTCCTGGACAAGGTGAAGCAGTGTTTTTGAGCAAAACACTTCATTTCACTTTGCTCCAGTCCACTCAGCTGGCAAAAATGAGTAACCATGCAACGGACTAGCATCCCATCCTGGGGTTAATATAGATGCATCACAGCAACTGGGATACTGGCCCTTATGAGCCAGTATCACTCATGGAGGATCTCAGATCTCATACCATCACCTTCCTCCCCCCTCCCCCCATCCTTTCACATAGCCACTGTTTGAAATGGCACAATGTTTTTTTATTTTCCATCCAGAGGGAGAAAGGACAGATAACTCATGGACGAGGCAAAACAACTTCAATTGAAAGTGTGACATGTTTTTCCGTCTGTGAGGAGTCCTTGAGAAAAATAAAGAAGACAACAACAACAAATCGGTATCCTGTGACGAAGGCTATCTCTGTTTCTGGCAGCTAGTAATACTGACAGTATAACGTCTCCGGCCAAACTGCAGCCAACATTGCATGTTGCTGACCACTGCTATATGCTATTTATTGCTCGGAGCTTTTGTTTGGCTTTTTTTTTTCTATCTTTTTTTTTACTTCCAACCAACAAACAATCAACAAAGAAAAAATGCAAAAGAAAAACCATCGAACCAAACATTTGGTATTGTTGAAACTATTTGTGACATTGCAGCATTTACATATACAAGAAGCCACTCTGTTAAAAGACACAAAGGAAAAAAAAATATTATGGATGATGTTGGTACTTCCCGAAATATAGTATGTGTATGTATATATATTTATATAGGGTACCAACGAGTATTATTCGGTTTGGATCTCAAGGAATGCTGTATTTGCCCTTTTTTATCCATTTTTTCTCCTTCAGTCCCTGGAACTCCTGACCAAAAGATGTGTGGTTAATGACTTTTTACTGCTAAATGTAAAATACATATTTCTAAATTTCAAATTTCACTATAACGCTGGCTCTTAAAGCATTCACATGCCTCTCAAGCCTACTCTTTCTTTCCATCTCTGTCTCTTTCTCTCCCCTCTTCTTCTTCCTCTTTATGTATGCATGCCATTTTTTTTGCCCCTCTCACCTGCTTTCATCTTTACATTCAGCATTTGTCTACCTTACTCTCACAAAATATACTTTCTTTTTCTTTCTCCTACTGTCTCAATCTCAGCATGTTTTCCTCCCACTTAGCAATCATGCTTTTTCTCTCTCACTCAATACTCACATGCTTTGTTTTTTCTCCTTTCTTGCTCAGCACTCATTCTTTTCCTAAACTCCAATACTCACATGCTGCTCTCTCTCTCTCTCCTTCCTCTCTCTTTCTCCTCTCTCCTTTGCACCCATCATTCCTGTTCTTTCCCCTCCTTCACATTCAACGCTCATGTGCTTACTCCCCCTTACAACACTCTCCTGATTTCTCTCCCCTCAAACTCCACTTTCACATACCTTCTTACTTTATCCTAACCTTCTTTTTACACATACACACACACATCCAATCCAAAACGACCCCTACTCACACACACATACAACCACTAAATCCATTACATTATAATCCCTTCTTCTTTTGCCACATGATCTTAATCCACATTGACCACTCTGCATCTCCTCTCTCCCTCTCTCTCTCTCTCTCTCACTCTCTCCTATTTGCTTCTGAGATGGCAGCCATCTTAACTTGGACACTGCTGACTTTACTTTAACTAAACTGCAGCCCAAACTCTATTTTGTATAAAGTTCACAAATTCAAATTAACTTGACATGCCAAAGAGGCAGACATAAGTACTGACGTTTGAGCAAACTTCTTCTTCGGAGAACAAGATTTCAAACTGTTTAGAATAAAATCTGACTGCCTAACTTATTCCCAAAGTACTGTTGTAAACTTTTCACTATTTCCTTTTCTAAAGAAGAACTTCCTTTGAAACCTCAGTTGATCTGCATCTCCTCATGGCATGTCATTTCTATTATAGGAGGATTTTTTTTCTCAATGTAGACCAGCACTATTTTCTCTGGACTCTGGTTTTTTTTATTTCCTATTTTGTATAAAATTTCTTTATTATTATTATTATTATTATTATTATTATTATTATTATTATTATTATTATTTGTTTTTTTTTCTTCCATCACTACTTTTACACCACTGTTGCCATCACCACCTCCAGCACCAAAAGTTGTTTTTTTCCCTAATGGCAGTCAATTTGTAAATTACACTCTATTTCAGATCTAGATACAAACACATTCAAACACACACACACACACATATACATACACACATACATACACACAATACTCTCTCTCAGAAATGGCTTTATGTATAGCGACACTTTGCGACATTTTTCTTTCTCTCATACAAAATGTACACACAATGCACACATATAATACATACATACATAAATACACACGCACACATACACATAAGCTAAACTCAGCCAAGTGCACCTTATTTTCCCTCACATTGCAGCCTTCATTTCTGCAATAAAAGGTTTGTAGATTCTTCTGAATATTTTTTGTTTGTCTCTATCTTGAAATACAGATTTTTACTTATCTCTTTCACTTTGTGTGTGTCTGTCTCTCTTTCTCTCTCTCTCTCATTATGGTGTCATTTTCTTTTTAACTCTGGTGATTTTTAACAGATCCCAAACAACTCATTACTAGCTTCCTGAATTTAACCCTTTAGCATTCAGAATATCCTGTCAAATGTAATGCTTATTTATTCACATTGTTTGAATTAATCAAGCATTATCTCATAGCTTTGAAATTTCAATGATGTGTTTGTATATATTTTTAGAATGACATGGTCTGGTCAGTTTGACATAAAACAAGTAGAATATTTGGGTCAGAAATGGCCAGTTTAAATGCTAAAGGGTTCAATCATGCAGGGGTTGAAATTTCTCTTTCATCCTTCAAAGGGTGATAAAATAAAATAGTAATTTAATACTGGAGTTGATTAAATCCACCATACTGCCTCCTCCAAATGTGTGGCCTATATACCTGAGAAAAGAATTATTTTCCAGCTTTGGGTTTTCAGGTGAGAAGACAGTTACTTAAATTAACCTGAACACAATACATCTTCATCATCATCATTTAATGTCTGCTTTCCATGCTGGCATGGGTTGGATAGTTTGACTGAGGACTGGCAAGCCAGAAGGCTGCACCAGGCTCCAATCTGATCTGGCAAGGTTTCTACAACTGGATGCCCTTCCTAATGCCAACAACTCCAAGAGTGTAGTGGGTGCTTTTTACATGCCACCGGTATGAGGGCCAGTCAGGAGGTAGGTGCTGGCATGGACCACACTTGAATGGTCCTTTTTATCTCACAATACAATTTGAAAATAAAACTGCTTGTACACTGTAACAAGTGGCAAATCCTGATTTGACCTGTTTCTGAAAGGTTGGTCTCTGAAGAAGAAATGAGAAGTACATGTGAAAAATGAAGGGGTTGGATGAGATGATTGGCTTTACACAGGGGGTAGGACATCAGTAACCAGAGAGAGAAAGCTAAAGGAAAAGTTGGTGTGTTAAAAGAATCTCTGTCTATGCATACTGATATGAATCACATATATACATATACTAGCAGCATAGCCTGGCGTTGCCCGGGTATGTAAGAGTCCCTAGTAGGCAACGACTAATCCCAATCTAGTCCTTTCCCTCTAGGGAACGAAGGTGCATGTGTAGGTTGCAATGTCTTCTCTTCACTCCCAAATAACTATCAAACAGCTATCGATAATTCAACCCAACCAATTCCTACCAGGAGGAAATTACATTCGAGACTTTACCCCCAACACCAACTTCTGCTAATACGAGGGGCGTTCAATAAGAAATGCCCCTGACCCACTTGCAGTTGTTTGATCTAGCTGAAATTTTGCATGTGCAATTATTTATATCTCTATAGATTAAGTGGCAAATTACAGCTCTGAACTAATTGTGGCTTCCGATTTACAGGTGTTTGAACTGAGTCAAGTGTGAAATGGAGCATGTTGAGTGTCGAGCAGTGATCCGGTTTTTGTATTTGAAAGGACGCACACCACGGGAGACTTTTTATGAAATGAAAGTAACTTATGGTGATGATGCTCCATCATATGACCTTGTAAAACGCTGGCATCGTGAATTCAAACATGGTCGGAACTCTGTGGAAACAGCTCCCAGATCTGGTCGCCCCCTTCTGCCATTGATGAGGCATCTGTCTGTCAAGTTGAGGCTGCCATTTTGGAAGATCGACGCATAACTATTCGCCAAATAGACCATCAGGTCAAGATTAGTACCGGGTCTGTGGAAACTATCATTCATGACCATTTGCATATGCAAAAGGTGTCTGCCAGATGGATTCCCAGGTTGCTCACACCTTTCCAGAAGCAAGAACGCGTCGATTGCTCGAGGATAAATTTGGAGATGTGCCAAGAAGATGAGTCAAAATTTTTCAAAAGACTGATTGCATAGGATAAAACCTGGGTCCATCACTATGATCCAGAGACCAAAGCCCAGTCAATGCAGTGGAAGCACCGTGACTCACCTCCTCCAAAGAAGGCAAGGGTGCAGCCCTCCGCTGGCAAGGTCATGCTTACAGTCTTCTGAGACCAGGACGGAGTAGTGAAGACAGATTTCCTGGCAAAGGGTGCCACAATTACAGGAGTCTATTATGCTTCACTTTTGAGGAAATTAAGAGAAGCTATCAAAATCAAGAGGTGGGGCAAGATCAAAGGCATCCTCCTCCTGCAGGACAACGCTCCGATCCACAACTCGCGTGTCGCCAGATCAGAAGCACAGGCGTGTGGCTATGAACTCATCCCCCATCCCCCCTACTCTCCTAACCTTGCACCCTCTGATTTTCACCTCTTCCCAGCCATGAAGTTGTTTTTGAAAGGAAAGCGTTTCCCAGATGATGCAGCCTTGATTTCTGAAGTCACGTCGTGGTTGGAGGACCAAGCTGGGGTTTTCTACAAAAACGGTCTTCAGAGCTGCATCAAACGATGGGAGAAATGCATAACTCTGAGTGGTTCCTATGTAGAAAAAGACTAATAACTGTTCCAAGTTTCGTTGCTCTACTGCTATGGGAAGTGGGTCAGGGGCATTACTTATTGAACGCCCCTCGTAGCTGCTGCAGCCGCAAGTTATTCGAATACTTTCTTTATAACTACCACCCCAAACGTTTTACCTTAAATTTTTGACGTACGCTACTTGCAAACTCTTGGTTTATTATAAACCGCTTCTGTCGTGTGCACCAAAAAACCTTTTCCATTCGTTTGTTCAGTTTGGTCACTTTTGACTTTTTCGTTGTTGTCACTCACATTGCTGCCCGCTCTTTTGCCGTTTTTGTACATTTTTATACATTTTGGGATACTTACCCCACGTGTTCCAAGAGTTAAAAAGGTCGAGTTGCGTCTCCTAGACAGTCTGTTGTTTGTGTTTAATACACAAATCGGTTTGCTATGTGTGCCACATATGATTTAATTAACCGATTTTTTCCAGTAATAAAGTATCCTATTGGAATAAAAAAGACCATATAGCTCCTTGGAGCAGACATGATGCCTGCTGTGAATTTAAAAAAAAATTCCTGCCAATTTGTGAAAGATATTGTTGAAAATATGTCATCTTGAATTTGAACGCGATTTCCCAAAATGACATGATTTTATCGATTTTTTTCCTGATGGTAAGGTATTGCATGGAAAACTAACGTCAGAATTAAGTTTCTTAGGGTAACATTAAGCTTCACCATGAGTTTGGTTTAAAATCGATTGCAAGTTGCGAAAACTACAACAGAAAATGTGTTGCATATAAAAAGCTTAGATTCTCGACCCCATGTCAAATTTATCGATTTTTTTCAGAACTGGGGGAACTTTTCAAAATTTTCGCTGCGTTAGTTTTGAATTATGGCATTGGGCTATGTGTGTGTCAAGTTTCATCAGAATCGGTTCAAAGCCGTGGTCAGGGTAAGGGTACAACCTGACAGACACACAGACAGACAAACTGCCATTTATATATAGAGAGAAGAGATATACATATATATACATGTGTGTGTGTATACAAAGGAAGACAATGTAAAGTTCAAAATACTGGAAGGTTTTTTTATGTAAGAGCAACCAGTGGCATATAAAATATAGGGAGAGTTGATATTAATAGGAAAACAAAAGATGAAGGCAGGTGTATGAACACCAAGGAAGTGTATTAGTTTGACACATGAGAAAAATCAGCCGAAATTGTGAGGATGATCCGGTTCTTGACTGAAGATTGAAGGCTTCGAATGACCCGTCCATGTTTTTTGTATCATCTGAATGTTTTGCGTTCTTGTCCCATTTTGTATTTATATATATCTATATAAACAAGATTCAGTTGAATAAGGCACCTAGTTAGGTCAGAATAAAATGCACACAGAACAATTTTTAGATGAATACCAACCTTGGTATAGAAGCGCTGGCAGAATGCTATTCGGGAGATGTATGCAGTCAATTTGTCCCAACTGAGCATCTAATTTGCTCTTGAATTATTCAGACATTAAATATACAACCCATAATGTACTTCAGAACAGGCAAGGGGAAGGTTCTGAGATGGGTGGATTAAAAATAAATAAATAACAATTGAAGGACAAGTTATGGCTGTTTCTAATGAATTTTTTAATTCATGAGTACATTATATCGCAAACTTTACAATCAAGGACATGTCCTTGATTGTAAAGTTCATCTATTCATCTGAAGAAAATGTTTTTTTAGAATGATATAATGTAATAATTTTGTGAATTAAAAAAAATTCGTTAGAGACGGCTGTAATGATTTGACACCTGTCCTCCAACTGTTATTTATATATATAGGTGTGTGGTAAGTACTTTGCTTACCAGCCACATGATTCCAGGTTCAGTCCCACTGTGTGGCACCTTGGGCAAGTATCTTCTACTATAACTTCGGGCCAACCAAAGTCTTGTGAGTGGATTTGGTAGATGGAAAGTGAAAGAAGCCCATCATATATATATATATATATATATACATATATATATATATATATATATATATGTGTGTGTGTGTGTGTATATGTTTGTGTGTCTGTGTTTGTTCCCCCACCATCACTTGGCGACCGATGCTGGTGTGTTTACGTGCCTGTAACTTAGCAGTTTGGCAAAAGTGACCGACAGAAAAAGTACTAGGCTTACAGAGAATACGTCCTGGCGTCGATTTGCTCGACTAAAGGCAGTGCTCCAGCATGGCTACAGTGAAATGACTGAAACAAATAAAAGAATATATATAAAAGAAGAAAAAGAAAATGGAGATTGGGAAGTTAATAATTGTTTATTATTAACAGCAAATTAATCATCAAACCCTACAGCTGTTTCAATTAATACTCAGGAAATATTAAATTTATATGACCTGAGCATAATATCGTCAGAGAGAAAGAGATACCCTTGAGTATTTATGTGTTTATGGATTCATTATAGGAATCCATAAACACATAAATACTCAAGGGTATCTCTTCCTCTCTGACGATATTATGCTTAGGTCATATAAATTTAATATTTACTGAGTATTAATTGAAACAGCTGTAAGGGATGATGATTAATTTGCTGTTAATAATAAACAATTATTAACTTCCCAATCTTCATTTTCTTTTTCTTCTTTTATATGAATATAAACTACATGCTTATATATACCTATTATTTTAAGGAAATTAGTTCCCCCCAAATATTGAACCAGTATTTCTTTGAATGAAACCATCCCTTCACGAGGTTAACATAACCTTTAATCGAATATATATGAACTTAATGAATACTGTGCTCAGTTATACTTCAACTTTAGGGCCACCTGCCTGCCTTTTTTTAATTCTACTCTTCAAGAAGTAGTTACAAGTTTACAATCTAGTTCTCTCCACTTCTTTCCTAAAGAAAGACCTCCAACTCCAGAACATCAGAACCCAACTCTCCTTAGTGCACTTAAAATTGTTTTAGCTTACAAATTTTAATAATTTGCCTTTTAGCAGATGCAGAACATTTCATAACAGCCTGCTGTGGCCCTTATTTGTAGTTAATGCCTTCTTGGATGGTTTAAGGACCACATCTCACTCAAATGCTATTAATTTCCTACAACCCATCAGAAAAGGCTAAAGGAGGAAACAGAAAGCAGCGATATAAGCCAAATGAAGAAAGACAATAATGAAAGCCAGAAGCACATGGGATAAAACACAAGACAGAAAAGTGAACAATAAAGGAACCATAATGAAGGAAGAAGACATCAGCGTGTCAGGCTGGAGAATTGACGAATTTTGAGACGCATAGAATTTTTGAAAGATGCAGTTGAAAGACAGCTACCAAATGACTTGGGTATTCCACACTCTGACAGTCTGAGCATGGAAAAATGTTTCCATCAATCAAGAGTGCTGTACTGTATTTTGATTTTATAAGTGTGTCCGCGAGTGTTGAGATATGCATTGAATTTAAAAAGTAGGGCTATAGTTGGAAAAATGGTGGATAATGTTAGTATAGAAATTCTAATATTTCAGCCTTTGATCATATTAATGGAAACCTTATCGTAGCAGTATGGTTAAGAAGTTCAGACTCTAACCATATGGTGTCGTGTTCTTTCCTTCTATACGGTACATTGGACGATTGTCTTTTACCATGGCCTCCGGTTGGTAAATGCTTTGCGCTTAAATTTGGCTGAAGGTAATTGTTGAAATTCATTGAATATTTTGTTGGTGAATTACCGATGTAAAGGGAGGTAACTCTCTAACAGGATGTAACCATTTCACAGAATGAGTATCAGGCAAACACTGAGATCGATGTGTTTGACAAAAACTAATGATGCTGCCCCAGTATTGCCGCAGAGCAGTGCCTGAAAGCAGTAACAGAAATGTATTACTTCAGATCCTGTACACTATAGATCTCTATTGCAATCAGACCTGGAAACAATGCAGCAGTGGATCATGGACTGGCAACTCAAGCTGGCTATGGACAAATGTACCACCATGCATTTTGGGAGGAAAAACCCAGCGTCTACCTACTCCCTCCACAACACTAATCTCAAAAAGTCTTCGTATGAACGTGACCTGGGTGTTATTGTCGACGGTGATTTGCATTGGACAAAACACATCGCTAAAATTGCCAAGAAGGCTGAGGGTGTCTTGGCATCACTCACCAAGTCCTTTGTGAGCTGCTCTCTGGCTATCTATCTGCGGCTTTATATAGCTATGGTAAGACTTCACCTGGAATTTGCATCACCAGTCTGGAACCCCTATCTTGCCCAGGATATTAATTGTCTGGAAGCCGTTCAGCGACGTGCGACCAAAAGAATACCCTCCATCAGGCATTTGCCATATTCTGAACGCCTTACTTCCCTGGGCATGGACACATTGAAACTCCGACGTCTGGCAGCTGACTTGGCAGACACCCATAAAATGATTAACCATCTTACAAACAATAACTCTGAGCACCTTTTCAAACTCCACCTGTCTAACACCCGTGGACATATTTACAAAGTCAGAAAACAGCACACCTCCCATGACTTTCGGAAACATTTTTTCACGCTGAGTGTTGCTGAAGCATGGAACAAACTGCTGGCATCAGTTGTTAGTTGTCGGAGCACTGCATCCTTCAAAACTTCCATGCTTTCTGAGATTCGCCAACACTACACCTGATTTTCTCCCCTCCATACACACGCAAGCATGTATCTGACTCATACACTGTTCGCTTTCCAGACATTTGTACATTACTGCATATACTTTATACGCACTTTTTGACAAGTTGTGGTGCACCTGAGCACTGTATACAATAGTTTCATTATTATCATTATTACTATTATTCATATTAGGTGTTGCGAGAGAAATAGTTGACACCAATTCATGCGTTGTGAATTGATGTATTTTGTAATAGAGCTGGGTGTCAATACAATTCTATTATTGTGTATTTGAATCAATGAGAGCATTTTTAAATACAACAAAGAATTTTGTAAAATAAATTAGTCGTCATTCAGCTCGTGTTAGGAACATAAATTGTGACTAAAAGGTCTGGTGGAAGATTTTAATTCAAAACTTATGAAAGCAAAACATTTGTACTACAGAGTCGGTAACGAAAGGATTAAAAACAACTCTGCAAAATCTCTGGCATTAGGTAATGAATCAAGATACAGTGAGACCACCAGTTGACCTAACTATAGAGCAGTATGTAACATAGCTTTTGATCAGCAGCTTGTTACATATTGTGATTAAAGAAATGCATAGGAAGGAAGGAGCTTAAGAGCAAGTGTGTGTGTGTTATGCCATGGCAGGTCAAGTCCACCTTAACCACATTCATTGCCATTGGCACACTTCTTAGCTGAAGACAAATTTAGATGCAAGTTAAACTAGTTATAGCTAGTTTAACTTCCTCAAATTCTCAGAATATTTCTTCTTTCATTAGAGTCTTATTATAATTTATATTCAAGCAATGATTTAATCCAATTAAGATAATCAACAACAATTAAAATTAAGAAATTAGACCAAATTATTTAAAAAAAAAATATGGTCAATATTTACACAAGTTCTTCAACTTTGTTATTAGTCATGTTCTAAATATAGATTTCTGATTAGGTACAAGCATAGCTGTGTAGCTGAAAAGTTCATTTCTGAAGCCATGTGGGTGGACTTGGGAGATTGAAGTTCACAGTATATATATATATATTGTGTGTGTGTGTCTCTAGAGTGAACACACACACACACACACATGTACATGTGTCCCCTTGCCTTGACATTGCACAATAGCTGTAAACAAGCATCAATGTCATACAAGCGGTGGCATTTGTTTCAGATTTTCCATGAAAATGTATTATAGCCACAGGGAAATATTGGCATGCTTGGAAACGAGGAGAAGGTTGGCAGGAGTAAGATATTGACCTGTAGAAAATCTGCATTGATGAAATTCATGCAACCCACGAGAGCATGGACAGGTGGACGCTAAACATTGATGACAATTAGATTTTCTGTTATTGTACTCCATCTGTTGTTGCTTACGATGACCAAAGACATGACATGAGAGAGAAAGATGGGGCATGGCTTGTCCAGCTGTGGCCAATCAGTCTGATGCGTGGTCAGAAGGCTCTATTTTCCCTCCTCTGGCTAAGTCATGCTAAAAAAAAAAAATTAACAAAAAGAAAAGAAATATAAAAAGAATTCCATTGTCTCAAACCGGTCCTGGAGACAGGCAATAAAGCTCCAAAATGCCAGCAGAATTGTTAGCACATCTGGAATTTCCTCTGGCTTTTTACATTCTGAGTTCAAATCCCACCAAGGATAACTTTACTTTTCATCCGTTTTGGGTAGATAAAATACCAGTCAAATACTTGTGTCAATGTAAATAATTCACCCCTCCCTCAAAATTACTGACTTAGTACGAAAAATAAAGAGAATAGGCATAGGAGTGGCTGTGTGGTAAGTAGCCTGCTTACATTTGTCGTAGAGGGATGTCTTCTTTTGGCGGTGAGTCAAACGTTTTGTTGCATGTGGATAACTTTTTCTATTGGAATTGTTGTCTATTGTTGAATATTTTCGAAATTTTAAACATTGTTGAACTTTAAAATTTTTGTGCTTTTTCCTGGTGACAGGAGAAAGTAATTGTTGAAATATTGAAATTATTAATATTGAACTTATTAATATTATTAATATTAAACTTATGAAAGCCGTTGTAGGCTTTATTGTTGTGCTCCCCTCCCCCACCACCAGTGGGGGTGGCATTTGAATTGTTATTCTCATTAAGAGGGAAAAAAATTATAGGTTACCCATTTTTTTGGATAGACAATTTATTATTGCTGAAAAAAATTAAATTTTAGCCATTGTAGGCTCTATTATGGCATCTGCCACAAGCGTGGGCGAGATTTGAACTATTGTCCTCGTTGTGAGGAAAAAAATATTATAGGCTTTCCGTTTTTTGGGATTCTAGATTATATTATTGTGTGAAAAAAAAAAAAAATTAATTTCGAACGTTGCAGGCTTTGTTGCTATGTCTCACCCCCCAGCAGGGGTGGGATTTGAATTGTTGTCCTCGTTAAAAGGAAGAAAAAAAAAAAGAAAAAAATTATAGGTTTCCCTTTTTCTGGGATTAAATTGTGTTTCATTTATTTCGATCGAATATGTCGGTTGAAATAATTCAAGAAAAGAACCAGCTGCATGAGCCAGCAGAAAAGTTTGCAGCAGTAGCCGCTGTGTTTTCAAAAAGTATTACAACTGAAACGGAGAAGCTCTCCGAGCTTTTTGAGAGAATGAAAGAGGAGGGTGGGGATATAAAGATCTCACCCTCCCCTAGTGTTGAAAATCTGAAGAGAAGGACACTCGTTTACAAAACGTACTGTCCATCATCGAAGAAATTCAAGCACTTCGAAAAGTGCAAAATAGAAAAATGCCTGGCCCCTATATGGAAAGATATAAAATACATAGCAAGGGGCCGGGCATATGGAACAATTGAGGCCAGATTCGAGATGGCTGAAAAAGCCCAAGAGCACTCAGTGAGTCCTCTAAAAACGAAGGAGGGGGTGCTGCTCCCAACATACAGGGGAAGGAGAACAGCACGCATCCGAATAAACGATGTACCACCAGAAATTGAGGCAAGTGAGGTGATGGCCACCTTGTTGTATAACAGGATGGACAAAATCCCCTTCCTCCAAATTACATGCACTGACCAACAAAATTGGCAAGGGCAGAGCATCTCTGCGATTATTCAAGGAATGCAACAAGACATTGAGATGTTGCCAGAAAGAGTGCTCCTGGGGGAAGATATTGCCCTCAAGATTCAAGTAGAGGGCAAAAAAGCCCATGTGTTTCGAATGTGGCAAAAAAGGCCACATTCGTGTAGACTGTGAAATATGGAAAAAAAAAGAAAATAAGTGCGCAGACATCAGGCCCTTCAACTACAGAACAAGACCCCAAACCCGCACACAAAATAGTCCCCACAGAAACAAATACCCCCACCCCACCATCTGTGGCACGCGCTCCCAAACAAAACACTCAAAAACCCCAGGCCATGCACACACCGGTCCCGACAGAAACAAATACACCCACCCCCTCTGAAGTAGCAACTCCTCTGGAGGACACCATGGATGTGACCGAGGGGGAGTTCAAGACACCTAGAAAAAAGTGAACACTTGCACCTTCCCCATCCATATCCCCCACAAAGTAAAAAGAAGAAAAACAGCACACCACAGAGAAAAAAGATACCGCTCCACTGTCCCAGAAGAAAAAATAAAAAAGAACAAAGACGAAACAAAGTTTGATACCAGGGATAAATATATTACAGACATTTTAAAAAAGCACCACAAGGCACGGAAGAGAGATGTGTGTGGATATTGGAAAACTGTATAAAGAAATGAAGGGTAGGCATCCGAGAACCATCACGAACATCCCGGACCTTCCATGGTATTTGAAGGAGTTTTTGAAGGAGCAGAAGGAAAGGACTGCCTCACGTGTGGTGAGGCCAGCCCCAGCATCACCAATAAAGGAAAAAAACAAAGAGTAAGTAGAACCCTTGCTTTTCTTTTGCTTTAAATGACTGCACTTAACCTTGGGTGTTTGAATGTGCGTGGTCTGAGCTCGAAGTGGAAGCAAGCTTGTTTCCTCGACGACCTCAGATCACACGATATGCATGTGATAGTTGCTACAGAGACCAAGCTGGACAGTCTACAAGCCTTCTCGCCCCTCCTGAATGACTATGAGAAAATCATGTCTCCTAGCTGGACCGGAGGGTGAGGGGGTGTAGTAGTACTGGTTCGAAAAGGCTTGGCTCTGCAGACAAGTACAGTCTATATAGACCCAGAAGGTGGGCTGGTCGTCCTTGACGTGACATACAGCAGTAAGGCCTTCAGGTTGATCGGGATTTCAAACTGATTTTTATCGGTGCCTAGAGAACTTTCTCGTGACGTCGAAGACATTAGTGGTGTTAGGTGACTATAACGCTATTGTTGATGTGTGCATCAATAGCATTGGCTCAATCTATAGGAAAGTAAACTCATGTCTCGTGGATCTACTCAGACTTGACCATCTGAACGTCCCAGAGTGGACCTGGATGAGTGCCGACGGAAGGCTCAAGTTCTATTTAGATAAGAACTGGAGATAAGTCTAGTTTTAGCTGTCCACAGCTTGTCCAAGTAGCATACACTGACCATAGTATGGTTAAGTGTAGACTGGACATAGATAGTACAGTTAAGAGAGGATCTGGCTACTGGAAGCTGAACAAGTCTATTTTGACTTGTGAGGCATACCGTAGCTGGTTTGAGGAATTAGTATAGAGGGCGTTAACCGGCGTGGCGGTTAATAACCGATGGTGGTTCGCCCTGAAGAGAGCCATTCGTTTTGAGTCTATTAAATTTAGCCATCAGCTAAGACTAGATAAGGCCAGAGTAGAAGGACAACTAGTTAAGGACCTAGAGGAGGTGTTGCGGTTGGGCTCTGCATCTCACATTTTGGCAGCGAGAACGGCCTTGGACCATCACCTCAAAGCCAAACATGAAGGGTTGCAGAGTTCAGGCTAAAGTGCGCGCATTGGGCCATGAGGGAATTAATGTTGTGATTCACAAGCACTTTGCCAAGTTGTTTGGGAGTGGCAGGGCACTGGATCATGGTGAGGCCCTTAGGGACTTCCTGTCTGGTGGCCCGCGTCTCTTGGCATAAGAGGCTGAGTGCTGTGAAGGACCAATCACGGCCGCAGAGGTAATCGAGGTACTGGGCGAATGCCCCGGGGAGAAGTCACTGGGTCTCGATGGTCTGCCTTATGAATTCTACAAAACTATGCCAGACTTGTCCGGGCACCTGCTGGCCAGCGTCTACGCCAACTGGCAGCAGAATGGGAGAATTCCCATGTCTGCGAGCCAGGGGATGGTGACGTTGATCAGGAAGGACCCGAGCAAGGGGGATGAGATAGGGAACTTCAGGCCCATAAGTCTGCTGAGCACAGAGTTAAAGATTTTGGCCAAGGTGCTAGCGTAAAGGTTGGCAAGGGTCGTCAACAAACTTGTCGGGGAAGCGCAAATGTGTGCTATCCTGGGCAGGACGATTCACGACAATCTCCACTTTATACGCTACTCCTTAGAGAGGGTGGGGAAGCTTTCTGGTGCAGGGGGGGGGGCACTGGTACATTTAGAGCAGTCTAAGGCTTTCGATAGGGTCGACCATTGGTACTTGGCGGCGGTCTTCGAGAAGGCTGGCCTGGGCCCGACCTTCTGTGGTTGGATTGCTGTGTTGTACAGCGACATTGAGTCCGTTGTAAAAGTAAATGGTTTCTTTTCAGGATCGAACGATCAGTGCATCAGGGGTGTCCCCTGTCCCCGCTTTTGTATGTACTGGCTCTCGAGCCATTATTGCGAAAGTTGGAGGCACTAGGGGGTGCACCGCATGATCTATGGTGTGGAAGAGGAGCTACGGCGTATGCGGACGACATCTCCATCATCGTGACGGATAAGGGCCAGCTTCCAGTAGTAGAAGAGGCTATCAAATGTTACGAGGCGGTGGCAGGAGCAAAGGTTAACAAGGACAAGTCAATTGGTTTGCAGCTCGGCACCTGGAGGGGCAAGCCGATGCTGTCCAATAACGTCGTGGGGTGTTGGACAGAAGGTCCTGTTAAGCTGCTCGGAGTCTGGTTCGGGCCAGACCTCCAGATAGAGAAAAATTGGAGTGCGGTGGCCAGTAAGGTGACTGCTCTAACCCAGACCTGGTCTGGGTGGGCGTTATCCTTGCTAGGAAAGGCGGAGGTGGTGCAGTTGTTTATAGCATCGGTTATCACCTACCGTCTGACCGTGGTGCCTTGCCCTGATTTGTGACAGAACAAGTTGGAGAAAATCCTTTTCCACTTTTTGTGGAAGGGAGGAAAGCCACTCGGGAATTGCTCTGTCTGCTGCCAGAAACCGCTAAAGGGTGGGCTAGGGATGCCTTGGCTGAGGATGCGAAAATTCGCGTTAAGGTTGAAGCACCTCTGGCATTACCTGGATGGAGAGCAGGTGTGGTCACCGCACGTTCGGTTCTACCTTCCGCAATTAACGTCCTTAACGGACATTGGTAATTGGATCAAGCAGAGACCTAGGCTGGGGGACTGACAATTGGAGTGCCGCCAGGCACATCAGCTACTCTCTCGGGTGGGCAATGCCGGCAACAAGAGTTTCACCGCAGATTTCTATAGTGGGTTAATGGAGGTTAAGTCCGAAGATGCCTTGGGGGAGACCCTGGTCTATGATGAAAATCAGTTAATCAACCTGTTCTGGAGAACTTTCGGGCCGGGGTATCTGGACAATTACCAGAAATCTCTGGCTTGGCAGTGCTTCCGTGCGGTGTTACTTGTTTTTGATAAACTGTCAAGGCACGGAAGTGCCGTCTTGCCAACATGTCCAAGGTGCGGGCAGGACAGGGAAACCGTCTTGCACCCATTTGTGGAGTGTCCGGAATTAACGGGACTGATAGTTTTCGCAGAGCAACTGTTGTCATCGATGGGAAGAGTACAGCTATCAGCTGAATCTATCATTGAGATTGTGCCACCTCCTTCCTTTAACAGGGAAAGGAAGACTTGCTTTTTCTGCGTAGTAGCCATACTGAAAGAAACAGTATGGAAGACACATCTGAGAGGCATAGTGTCGGGTGGAGAAAAGGTACCTGTCACGAGACAGATTCATGAGAAGATGGGAGCCTGTGGCGAGGAAGCTGGGAGTGTTTGGCACCAGGTAAGTGGAAGCCAAAAATAGGAAAGAAAAAGCAAGGGGTCTACCCTGGTGGTCGGATGCCTATCCTTCAGAGAAGCCATTACAAATTTCATTTGTAATGAGCAACGCTTAAGTCAAAAGTTATAAACATATTTATTAAATTATTGTAAATTTTAAATTGTAAATATTTAATCTCTACAGCTACTTCACCCTTTTATGTTTGTCTGTTCTTGTTCGTCCCCTCTTTGTAATGCCTTCATGGCAAATATTTATGAAATAAAGTAGCTTGCTTACAAACCACATGGTTCCAGGTTCAGTCCCATTGTGTGGCACCTTGGGCAAGTGTCTTCTACTATAGCCTTAGACCAACCAAATCCTTGTGAGTGGATTTGGTAGACGGAAACTGAAAGAAGCTATCATGTATATGTGTGTGTGTATGTATGTGTGTGTGTGTGTATATGTTTGTGTGTCTGTGTTTGTCCCCCAACATCGCTTGACAACCAATGCTGGTGTGTTTACATCCCCGTTACTTAGCAGTTCAGTAAAAGAGACCAACAAAATAAGTACTAGGCTTACAAGGAATAAGTCCTGGCATTGATTTGCTCGACTAAAGGCGGTGCTCCAACATGGCCACAGTCACATGACTGAAACAAGTAAAAGAGTAGAATAACAAACAACAATGATACAAAATGTAAAGATTTTTTTTCATAAAAATTTATTTTCACAAAAACTAAAATCTCATTTTGATTTATCAATCCCAAATTCATTATTTATTTATTTATTTATTTTCTTTTTGGGTATACCAATAATTTGTAGAAATATATTCAATAAATGTTGTAAATTTTTAAAAAATGGAATTTTTATCTCTAAATAATATTAACACAGCTCTCCAAGTAGTCTTTATTTTTCTCTTTATCTGGAAGTATATACATACATACTTACACACACACACACATATATATATGTATGTATATATGTATGTATATGTATATATATATGCATATGTATATGCATGTATATATGTATGTATATGTATATATATATGCATATGTATATGCATGTATATATATGTATGTATGTATATATGTATGTATATATATATATATGCATATGTATATGCATGTATGGATATATATATATATATATATATATATATATATATATATATACATACACGCACACATGCACAAACACACACACACACACTTAAACTGGTAAAAATCTGGCAAAACCTCCCACATTTTACACACCCAAGAATGGTAAATCTGGGAGGGTTCTTTTTTGTCAAACCCTGCATAAACTTCAAAATTATGTCTGTTTTTTTTTTTACCCCCAACTCCCACCCTCACACTTCCTTATTATGGTCAGTTTTACTCAAAACAAGTTCCTGAGATCATCCTAAATATATGTGTTAAAGTGATGTGAAAGAAATATTTCCCATTACTAATCATTAAAGAAAGTTACAGATATTCTACAGAAATTATAGCCAGACTGAGTTTTGTTATAATGTTTCGTAATGCTGGCAATAATTTCTGTAGAATATCAGTAAAAATAATCTTAACAAGAGATGTAATAGCGCTGCTAACACAGGAGAACATGGCATTGACTTATAAAAACATTTAATATAGTTTATGGCATATTACGGTTGCATAACAATATAGGTCATTAAAGGAAGTGGTCTGTGATTTTATGAAGACTGTTTGATCGCCAAAGTTTTTGTACATTAGATAGTTTTAAAGCTTCTTCTTCTTCTTCGTCTTTGTCTTCTTCTCCTTTGTCTTCTTCTTTTTCTTCTTCAAAGATTACTGCTGTTAGTGCAAAACTACAAAACAGATGTGGAATAGTGCAGAAATCTCATCTAATAATAATATGAGAGAGTGACATTATCATATTTGTGCAGTAATGGTCTCATTATCAATGAAAACACTTGCGTTTTAAAGCACATTTCTTATACTCGGATATGCTGAGCAGCTTGAGCTATTGACTTTGCTTTTTCTACATGGTCAGAACTGTCGCATATCATTTTGCATACATTTCTATCAAAGATACCTTCCTTTTTCGGAAAGCCATTAGTTCCATCAGCATATGTTACTAAACCTGGAAAAAAAAAAAGAAAAAAAAAAGAATTTAATTCCAAAAATTTTCCTGAAGTTATTTGACCAAAAATATTAGAAATTTCATTAGGTTACTTTTTAACCATATTAAAAGAAAATTGTTGAAGAATGCACCAAGGGATTCCAGATTCAACATATTTTTAAAGTTTCATTGCAAAGCAATATCTTAGTTTGTAAAGTAAATATCAATTCTAAGGATTTCAAAATGTATCTTCTTAAAAAAATGAGGTGAAAAAAAAATCTTAAACCATTTGTTACCATATTTCTATTAAACTATTCTACCTCTGATTAAATTAATTATGAAAATAATGGAGAATTTAGTTAATACTATATTTCTGTTGAGATGCTCTGTATTTCTTGCAATTATTTGAAATATAACAAAGAATTTAGTAAAATAACTTAGTTATCATTGAGCTAATGTTAGGAAAATAAATTGTGACTAAGGTTTGGCGGAAGATTTTAATTCAAAACTTATGAAAAGCTAGAGCCGGTTTTTTGTTACTATATTTTTATCAAACTACACTGGCTTTGTTACAATTAATTCTGAAAATAATGAAGAATTTACTAAGATAATTGTCATGATTAAGCTGGTGATTGTTTGGAACTTAATATAAAATTCTAATTCATATGACTTTAAAACAAGAAGTCAGAATCACAGCGCCAGTTTCAGGCAGGTTGGTCGCAAAAGTGTTATTAGATTTTTCTTTTTGAGGTTCAAGTGATGAGGTTGTCTTCAGTTATAACTGTTTTATAATAATTGATTTAACCCTTTCACAGTCATATTTCAAATGAAATGCAATGCGGAGACTGCGAAACAGTTAATTAAATAGCTAACTTTTATATTTATTTTTATATTAAACTATATTTCTGTCCAGTTATGTTTTGAACATGACCAAACAACATTATCCACCATCTTTCTAACAACTTTGGACACCTTTTTAAATTCACTATATTTCTGCCACTTATGGACATGCTTATGAAATCAAGTGAAAGTGTGTGTGGCTGAGTGGTTAGGGTGTTCAGCTCACAGTCGTAAGGTCATGAGTTCAATTCTCAGTGGCACACTGTGTCCCTGAGCAAGCCACTTTATTTCACATTGCTCCAGTCAACTCAGCCAGCAAAAAATGAGACACAACTGTAAAATCAAAGGGGCAGCTTTGTCACATTCGGTGTCAAGGCAAATCTCCTTCAGAACTATGTGAAGGGTATGCACGTATGTGGTATACCCAACCGCTTGCACAGATATTATATGTAACTGAATGGTTACATGGAGCTGATTAATTACAAGTAATTAGTTTATATATTTTATATTGAAACCCTTCAAAATTATGAACACATTTCATGCTCCTCCTCACCACCAACACCTTTACGGATTCTACCACCAACAACCACCACCAACACCTTTACGGATTCCTCAAGGTAGGACTGGAAGTACACAAGAGTAGTCTCAAATACAATGACATTTCCATTTGAATATATAATCATAGTTGCAGGCATGGCCATGTGGTTGAGAAGATAGCTTTGCAGCCACATGGTTTTGGGTTCAGTCCCACTGTGCAGCACCTTGGTCAAGTGTCTTTCACTATAGTCCCTGAGTTGACTAATGCCTTGTGAGTGAATTAGGTAGATGGAAACTGTGTAGAAGCCCAGCATATACATATATGTGTGTGTGTATGTGTGTCTTTATGTGTGTGTTCGTTTGTGTTTGTACCCCACCATCACTTGACAACCAGTATTGGTTTGTTTACATCCCTGTAATTTTGTAGTTCAGTAAAAGAGACTCATAGAATAAGTCCTGGTGTTGATTTATTTGACTAATGCTCTTCAAGGCGGTGCTCCAGCATGGCCGCAGTCCAATGATTAAAGCAAGTAAAAGATGAAAAAAACAAAAGGTAAAATGCAAATATAATTATTTACCGTAGCCATGAAATTCTCCATCCTTGAATTGGCCTTCATATTTCATTCCGTCAACATTTACGAATACACCGTAACCATAAAATTTACCTTGCCAAAACTCTCCAGCATACCTACATGGGACAGAAATGGAAAAGACTGCAATATTGTGAACCGACAAAGAAATCATATAAGAAGCAAAATGTAGCACATTATTTGGACCATGCCTATAGATTAAAATACTGACCTCTTGCCAGGCCACAAATATAGTAATCATCATTGTCGTCGTCATCACCATCCATTTTTCCGGGTCAGAAAGAATTTGGGGAATCTGATTTTCTAAGAGAAGATACCCTTCCTGTTTCTATGCAAGTAATATTTCCCTGTAGCTGGGCTTATTTTCACAAAATAGTGAAAACGAATCGTCCTAATGTGAGATGGTGGCACTCATTTATAACTATCACACAATGTCAAGACAAGCACATACACACACACAAAAGCATATATATATGTACACACACACACGAGTTGTCTAAGAGACCTTAAGTCAAGGAAAAGATACACTCATATATCTATCAGTAGAGTGGATATATTATCCATGTGTTCAACACTTTAACCACCAGACCACATGCCTTTATGTGCACATGCACACACACACACAGAGACACACACACACACACACAATGGCTTTCTTTCAGTTTTTGTTTGCCAAATCCACACATAAAATTTTGGTCAGCCTTTGGATTGAACCCAAAACCATGTGGTTGAGAACTGAATTTCTTAACTACACAGCCACATCTGCATCTATACGTGGCTTTGTTGACCTGGGGCTATAACTGAAGGCATTTACCCAAGTCACCACACTGTAGGACTGAATCCCAAAACCACGTGACTGAGGAGGATGGAGAAATTTTTTTATATAGTCATAAGTGCAGGTACCACTGAGTTTTGCAGAGCTTCTAAAAGAGAGGAAAAAACCATTTAATGCAGTAAGGAAGCAGTTTGTCAAAGTATCAACTTATTTCTTAGTCCAGAAGCTTCCTGGTCTGATTGCTTGTGACAGAAAGAACTCTAGTAAAGGCACCAAACAACCTTGGATTAGTGCTAAATCAGGTGACAAATTAGGTCTACACTGCCTCAACCCGGAGGTAAAACAGGAAAAATAAATACAGCATATTTACTGAAACAATTTTCCTTATTTGGTGAGAGTAAATAAAGAAAAACTGATTAGCTTTATGCTTGTATACTGGGGCTGTCAATTTCAGCATCTCTTTGATGGTGAAAATATCAACTGCAATTTTTGAAATTATATATAAATATTTAAGTATATATATGTATGTGTGTGTGTGTGTGTGTGTGTGCGTGCGCACACACATCTATCTATTCAGCAGTGTTAACACCAAGCAGTGTTTAGGTGTAAGTAAATGTTAAGTTAGTTAAAATATGTTTGTGACATAATTTCAACTTTTAAAAGCAAACTTATTGCAGTTACTGTAGAAAAAACATTCTTTCTAGTGGTAAAAGCTGTGTCCTTATAAATATATACATATGTGTATATAAATATATATTGTTGTCTTCATTTTCTTTCTTTTTCTTTTTCTTTTTTTTGCCAAATAAACACATGCACTATGTTTTATTTCTTCACTCGTTTATTACTGTTCTTATTTTATTATGTTAACTTATGTCCATCGTTTGGAAATCTTTCGTCACACAAGATCAGAAAGTGGAGCAAGAACACACACGAAAATGAAAAGTGTCACTGAAGAGGTCACAGATGAGTGATGAAAGATCTCCGGACAATGGACATGAGTTAAAATAAGGACAGTAACAAACAAGTGAAGAGAGAAAAATATAGTGTGTGTTTATTTGGCAAAAAAAATAAATAAATAAATAAATAAATGAATAAAATAAAATAACCATCCTGTAATACAACAATATCTGTTTCAACACACAATTTCACATCAAGAATCTTGCAAAACGAATTGATGAATGTATATATATATATATATATATATATATATATATGCTTTAGATATAGATAGAGTGTTAGATAATGATTCAAGGTTATATAATTAGATTGATATAATTAGATTGATACGATGATGGGATAGTTGTAAATGAGTGTCACCATCATACAAGCAGCTTCCCTTGTTTTCAGTCTTCCATGGAAACACATCCAGCCACAAGGAAATATCATCTTACTTTGAAATTGGTAAGGGTTGGCAACAGCAAGGGTATCCAGCTGTAGAAAATTTACCTTAACAAATTCCACCTGACCCATGCTAGTAAGGAAAAGGGGACATTAAATGATGATGATGATGGTGGTGGTGATGATATGTATATGCTGAACATTATATATACAAGGGCTGAATGAGCTGAATGGATGCCCAGAAGAAGACCAACCTGGAGGAGAAGGGTCTGGAAACTTAAAGATCCTGCAAATGGGCAGAGATTTAGAAACGTATTACTCGAAACCTTTGATGAAATAGAAGGGGATATAACATCACATAATGTGGAAGACAACTGGAGGTTTCTATGGGACAACCTGCTGAGAGCCACTGACCAGATCTGTGGCTGGTGCAAAGTCCCCACTCGACCCAAGGTAATGTGGTGGTGGAACAATGTGGTTGACAGGGCTATTAAACAAAAGAAACAGGCTTGGAAGGACTGGAAGAACGGAGGTAGCAGGGAAGTGTATCAGACTGCCAGAAGGGAAGCAAGGAGACAGGTTTATTTAGCCAGAGGGGAAGCAGATAAGAAAAAATTAGCCAATATTTTGCGCCGTGAGGACCAAAGACTTGAGATATTTCGTGTTGCAAGACAGTGTGTGAGAGAGAATCATGAGGTGGTAGGAGAGAAATGTGTTCGCATGGATGATGGTTCACTTGCGCTAAATGAGGATGCAAAGAGAGAGGTTTGGAGACGCCACTATGAAAGATTGCTGAATAAAGAAAATGAATGGGATAAAGAGAGTCTGCCAAATGTCAGCCCAACAGAGGGACCAACTATCCGAGTTGACAGTTCCTTGGTAGTTAAGGCAAATAGAAGCATGAAGACAGGGAAAGCCCAGGCCCATCAGGAATTACTGCTGAGATGCTCAAAATATCTGGCAGTGTTGGCTATAGCCTAGTCACCGGTATGGTTAACCAGGTGATACACGAAGGAGTCATACCCAATGTAGCTACAAAGGTAAAGGTGACGCCCTAGATACAAATAATTACAGAGGCATCAAGCTGTTGGATCAGGTAATGAAGGTTATGGAGAGGGTCATAGCCCAACTGATTAGGGAGAGAGTCAACTTGGATGAGATGCAGTTTGGTTTTGTGCCAGGGAAAAGCATCACTGATGTCATATTTCTGGTGAGACAGCTGCAGGAGAAATACCTGGCCAAAGATAAGACCCTGTACCTGGCTTTCGTTGACATGGAGAAAGCCTTCGACAGGGTCCCCCGATCCCTTATCTAGTGGTCAATGAGGAAACTAGGGATGGATGAATGGCTGATGAGAGCTGTGCAAGCCATGTACAGGGACGCTGTAAGTAAGGTAAGGGTTGGCAACATGTACACTGAAGAATTCAAGGTAGAGGTTGGGGTTCACCAGGGTTCAGTCCTCAGCCCCCTCCAGGCAATTACGGAGGAATTCAAGACAGGATGCCCCTGGGAGCTCCTCTATGCTGACGACCTTGCTCTAATTGCTGAGTCACTATCAGAACTGGAGGAGAAGTTTGAGGTGTGGAAGGAAGGGTTAGAATCGAAGGGCCTTAGAGTCAACCTAGCTAAAACCAAAGTCCTAATAAGTAGGAAGGCAGACAAAGCACAAACGCCTTCAAGTAGATGGCCCTGCTCGATCTGTAGAAAAGGCATAGGTAGAAACTCTATAAGATGTACCTAGTGTAAGCTATGGACACATAAGAGGTGCAGCAATGTCAAAGGAAGGCTAACTAGGAAGATAGTTTTTGTATGTGGCAGATGCTCAGGAGCAATAAACACTGAAAATCTGCAGAAAACAACTTCCGTCACTTTCCAGGGGGAAAAACTAGAAGTAGTTGATAGCTACCATTATCTAGGTGACCAAGTCAGTAGCGGGGGTGGGTGTGCTGAAAGTGTAACTGCTAGAGTAAGAATAGCCTGGGCAAAGTTCAGGGAGCTCTTACCTCTGCTGGTGACTAAAGACCTCTCGCTCAGAGTAAAAGGTAGACTGTATGATGCATGTGTACGAACAGCCATGCTACATGGCAGTGAAACATGGGCCGTGACTGCTGAGGACATGCGTAAGCTCACGAGGAATGAAGCCAGTATGCTCCGATGGATGTGTAATGACAGTGTACATACTCGACAGAGTGTAAGTACCTTGAGAGAAATGTTGGACCTAAGAAGCAGCAGCTGTGGTGTGCAAGAGAGACGATTGCACTGGTATGGTCATGTGGTGAGAATGGATGAAGATAGTTGTGTGAAAAAGTGCCAATTCCTAGCAGTTGAGGGAACCCGTGGAAGAGGTAGACCCAGGAAAACCTGGGACGAGGTGGTGAAGCACGACCTTCGAACTTTAAGCCTCACCGAGGCAATGACTAGTGACCGAGACCTTTGGAAATATGCTGTGCGTGAGAAGACCCGGCAGGACAAGTGAGTCCATCCCAGCCAACCCACTTATGTATGCCTTTCCTCCCTTGGACACATGAAGACCTGTTGAGACAAGCGAAGTCGAAATCGAACCTCATCCGACAACAGGCACCCATGCCAACCTCCCTTCATTGGACACTAAACTCTGCTTGCGAAGACCTGTTGGGGCAAGTCAAATTGGAATCGAAATTGAACCAATCCTATGACTGGCACCCGGCAGTTGCCAGGGCCGCTGAACTGACTCATGTGAAGGTGGCATTTAAAGAAACACCGCTTGAGGAGATCCATTGAGTCAAGTACACCAACATCAAAAATCAATGGAAACTGCAGTTGTGATCCCTGTGCCGGTGGCATGTAAAAAGCACCATCCGAACGTGGCCGATGCCAGCACCGCCTAGTCTGGCTTTCATGCCGGTGGCACGTGAAAAGCACCATCCAAATGTGGCCGATGCCAGTGCCGCCTTGACTGGCTACCGTGCTGGTGGCACGTAAAAAGCACCAACCCGACTGTGGCCGTTGCCAGCCTTGCCTGGCACCTGTGCTGGCGGCACGTAAAAAGCACCCACTACACTCACGGAGTGGTTGGTGTTAGGAAGGGCATCCAGCTGTAAAAACACTGCCAGATCAGACTGGAGCCTGGTACAGCCTCCTGGCTTGCCAGATCCCCAGGCAAACCGTCCAACCCATGCTAGCATGGAGAACGGATGTTAAACGATGATGATGATGATACAAGTGTTAAATTAAATATATTCTAACCAGATAAATCTGAGGCATGTAATCACAAAGTGTTCAATAAATAATTAGCAATTAACTGTAAGTCAGAATATTCAGAGCTGTAACAATTAGTGGACATGATAACAAGACAATGGAATGAAACAACTCAGAAAAATCTCATAAAACTAATATATGTAAAATACCTATTTGTGTTTGTACCAAAAAATTGTAAATTCTTGTCAATGAACATTCTTCTCTGTTCTGTTTCTTTGAAGTAAAATAAAATTTTTATTTGTCGATGAACAAAAAAAATACAATGGAAGAAACACCATTCTATCTCAACATAATATAACAGAAAAATTAAACTTTGGCAAGTTTACTTACGAAGCGCCATCTGGAAAGTTAATGCTGCCTTTGCCAGTGAACAATCCACTCTCAAATGATCCTTTGTAAGTTGTTTTGTCACCGAAAATAATGGAACCAATTCCCATCCGAAGTCCACGGTCATCAAACATGCCATTGTAAACAGTACCATCTGGGTATTTGAATTCTATTGCCATATTGCTTGCTTATAATCTTACTAGAAAGAAAATAAAAGAGCAGAATAAGATTTCTTGTATGTAGATATCTAGGACATTAAAATATATCTGAAAGAAATAGTGAGAAAACATTGAATAAATATTCATAACCAGCTTAGATAAATATCAGTTATTGAAGATGGTTCACATATCAGGCTCGGAATATTATATTTTGACATACTATCTTTTTTTTATTTTTAACTTTGCAAGGTCTAACTAAAGTTAGTAGGAAGAATTGAAGAAAACTGTTGCTATTTTGTTCAAGGTCAGCCCTGATTCGCCCAACCCATTTTTTTTGGGTTTCATGAATAATATGTCTTAACAACCATATTTGAAATGAGATAATTCAAGAAAAGAACAGAGCAAATGATGTGATTACAGAGTACCAAAAACACAAATTCCACTGGGCCAGACATGTCACAAGGTCTATAGACAACAGATGAACTTCTGCAGTTGCCAAGTGGTATCCAAAAGATGAGAAGAGGCCCCTGGGAAGGTCTCTACAATGATGGGAAAACAACTTAGTCAAGCAATTTGGGTCAAAATGCACAATCAAGACAGAGTTGGAAGTGTATTATGACCAGTGAGGCATAACAACATCTGATGGTCTGGTTGACACTGTAATACTTTGATAATACTTCTAATCAATACCATCATTAGATATGTGATGCAGCCATAGAAAAGGATGGAGACCGCCTGTAAAAATCATACTGTCATTGGAACTCTGAAATATTTATCCTCGTGCAATGATGTATTACACTTTTCTCTTTTACTTGTTTCAGTCATTTGACTGCGGCCATCCTGGAGCACCACCTTTAGTCAAGCAAATCGACCCCAGGACTTATTCTTTGTAAGTCTAGTACTTATTCTATCGGACTCTTTTGCCGAACCACTAAGTTACGGGGATGTAAACACACCAGCAATGGTTGTCAAGTGATGTTGTGGGGATAAACACAGACACACAAACATATACACACACATATATATACATATATATATATATATATATATATATATATATATATATATATATATATATATATATATACATATACATATACGACAGGCTTCTTTCAGTTTTCGTCTACCAAATCCACTCTCAAGGCTTTGGTCGGCCTGCGGCTATAGTAGAAGACACTTGTCTAAGGTGCCACGCAGTGGGACTAAACCCAGAACCACATGGTTGGTAAGCAAGCTACTTACCCTTGTGCCTATTATTATTATTATGTATAAAAAAAAAAACAGATGACCCTCCACACAAAAAAAAACCCTCTAATATTTTGTTTATTACTATTTATTAATGATCATGGATGCCATACCAAAGGAGTAACATAAAAAACAAGAAGATTGATGGATGTGATGTTGCAGGAGTAACATAAGAGAGATAGATGAGTGTAACAGTATGGGAGTGACAGGACAATAAATGGATGGGATTCTATAGGAATGACATATTGGAAATATATCTCCAGGCACTGGAGTGGCTGTGTGGTACAAACAATCTTACCAACCACATGGTTCTGGGTTCAGTCCCACTGCATAGCACCCTGGGCAAGTGTCTTCTACTATAATTTCAGGCCAACCAAAGCCTTGTGAGTGGATTTGGTAGACGGAAACTGAAAGAAACCTGTCGTGTATATATATATATATATATATATATATAATATATATATACACATGTATATGTGTGTATATGTTTGTGTGTCTGTGTTTGTCCCCCCAACATCGCTTGACAGCCAATGTTGGTGTATTTATGTACCTGTAACTTAGCAGTTCGGCAAAAGAGACTGATAGAATAATTACTAGGCTTACAAAAATAATCGCTGGGATTGATTTGCTCGACTAAAGGCAGGGCTCCAGTATGGCCACAGTCAAATGACTGAAACAAGCAAAAGAGTAATTACACTTAGATAAGTGTGATACTATTAGAGTGAGATGAGGAAAATAGAATGTTTCCCCATAGCCTAACATGTTTTTCATGGAAGACTGGAAATAAATGCCAGCGCTAGTATGGCAGTGATGTTTGTTTACTGCCATCATGTAATGTTAGGACAAGGCTACACAGAAACACACACACACACACACACACACACACACACACACACACACACACACATACACACACACACACACACACACACACACACAGAGAGCAGGCATCTTTAAGTGTCCACCTCCCAAACTGAATCACAGGACTTTGGTTGGTTTGAGAATAAAGTAGAAGACACTTGTCTAAGCTAATGTACAGAGGCTTGGTGCTTAGGTAATCAGCTCACAATTGTAAGACCATGAGTTCAATTCCTGGTAGCACACTGTGTCCTTGAGCAACACACTTTGTTCTTCATTGCCTCGGTCCACTCAGTCAGTAAAAATGAATACTATTTGTGTTTTCAAATTTTGTGTCATGCTGAATCTCACTGAGAACTATGTTAAGGCTATGCATGTCTGTGGAGTACTCAGCCACATGTGTGTTAATTACATAAGAAGGCTATTCCATTGATCAGATCAATTGTCATTATTGTAACTGATGGAGAACCAGACAAAGGGACTGAATCCCAAGACCAAGTAGTTGGGAAGTAAACCTTTCAATTATTTTGAGACCCCTACAGAGTGTGAGACCCTAAGTTATACTGGAGTTTATTTAGTTTATGCCGAGACCAGGCTCCACATCTGTGCTAGAATCAGGCACAACTATATTCATTTCTGGTAGTAATACCATCAAGCTTTAAAAGAGAAAAGCAGTAAAGTTCCTTTGCACATTATATAGACTTATACGGTTAGTTTCTTGATTTCTATGGCATATATATATATTTCGCATCTGGATGGGATGCTGGTCCATACCAGAATTACTCCTCTTTCCCAGCTGAGTGGACTGGAGCAGTATGAAATGAAGTGTGTGTTTTGTTTGTCACCTGGTCCAGGAATCGAAACCACAATCTTACAAACAACATTACACCTGATTTTCTCCCCTCCATACACACGCAAGCATGTATCTGACTCATACACTGTTCACTTTCCAGACATTTGTACATTACTGCATATGCTTTATACACACTTTTCACAAGTTGAGGTGCACCTGAGCACTGTATACAATAATTCCATTATTATTATTCTTTTTTTTTTCATTTTAACACCCTAACCACTAAGCCACACGCCTCTACCCTCATGCTTTACTCAGTTCTTATTTCATAAAACATTAATCCGCTAGCATCCTCTTTCTGTGGATGCTATTCTAAAAGACATTGACTAAGATTAATAATGGTTTAAGTTGAATGTTAAACATATTAATCTCACCTTTCTGGAAACTAAAAATATATAGATAAGTCGATTAATTCCATTCAGGTCATGATTGATTGCAGTTAGGTCTTGTGAGGGAAAAGCAGAGGAACTACACCTCAACACTTTATTGCAATTTTGTTTCGTTTTCCTGAAAGAAATATATCTTTTATCGTTTACTTGTTTCAACCATTAGACTGTGTCCATACTGGAGCACTGGCGCGAAAAATTTTTGGTTGGACCAATCGACTCCAGTACTCTTTTATTTTTAAAGCTGCTACTTATTCTACTAGTCTCATTTGCTGGACCAAGTTATAGAGACATAAATGAACCAATACCTGTTGTCAAGTGGTGGTAGTGATGATGGTGGGGAAACAAACACAGACACACACATAGATATAACTCTGTGTTATATAAATATATATATGTGTGTATGTGTGTATGTGTATACACACATACACGCACATGCACACACACAGGGGTAGAGAAAGAGAGACAAGTAGCAGAGAGAGAGAGAGAGAGAGAGAGAGAGAGAGAGAGAGAGATTAGTTGAAACTAAATATGGCCTAATCTTAACCTGTCACACTAGGAGTGGTCATTAATAGGAGATATTGAACCTGGTTGCTGTTTCATTATCAGGTTATTGATAGGTTTTGGTCGGTTGGCTGGTCAGTCGGTTGGTTGAGTAGTTGCTATCATGTCATCTGTACATTTACGACTGCTGACCTGCACCACTCAGAACGAACACAACGCCCACACACACACACATGTGCGTGTGCATTCATGCATAGTAATAGTTTTTTGGTTTATTTGAAAACAAGAAACGTGGAAGTGAAGTCTTAATAAGCATATAGGTGTGGCTGTGTGGTTAAGAAGTTTGTGTCTCAACCACATGGTCCTGGGTTCATTTCCATTGCAGGGTACTTTGGCTAAGAGTCTTCAATTGTAGCCCCAGGCTATAGACATATCACATTTGGAATGGTCATTAATAAAAAAAACTAGCACTCTGTCAGTCACAACAACAAGGATCCCAATTGATCCAATCAATAGAAGAGCCTTCTCATGAAATTAACATGCAAGTGGCTGAGTACTCCACAGCCACGCATACCCTTAATGTAGTTCTCAGGGAGATTCAGCGTGACACAAAGTGTGACAAGGCTGGCCCCCTTTGAAATACAGGTACCACTCATTTTTGCTAACTGTGTGGACTGGAGTAACATGAAATGAAGTGCCTTGCTCAAGGACATAATGTGTCGCTGAGAATGGAACTCGCAATCTTATGGTTGTGAGATGAATGCCCTAACCACTAAGCTACATGCCTTCACTGGGGCTGTTCATTAAAAGGGGATTATTCAGTCATATTGCTGGTTCTGAAACTGAAAAAAGCCTGTTGTATATACATGTGTGAGTGTGTGTGTGTGTGTGTATGTGCACGCTCAGGTATATTTATGCGTATACGTTTGCAGTCATGTATGCTTGTCAAGAGCAGGACTCATTAGCCACCAACAGACCCGCAAATGAAAACAATAAGTTAGTCCTAGAGCTCACAATGTTCCTGACACTCAGCAATGGTCTTCCTCGGTCACGAGTGGATGGCCATCATCATCATCATATATATATATATATATATATATATTAGTGCAGGCATGGCTGTGTTAAGAAGCTTGCTTCCCAACATCATGGCCTAGAGCAGCGGACTCGCGGTCGAGGGATCACGGGTTCGAATCTCAGACCAGACGATGTGTGTGTTTATGAGCTGACTCTTTCGCCACAACTTTCTCTCACTCTTTCCTCCTGCATCTTGCAGCTCACCTGCGATGGACCGGCGTCCCGTCCAGGTGGGGAACCTATACGCCAAGAAACCGGGAAACTGACCAGGCATGGCTTGAGAAGGAACAAAAAAAAGCAACAACATGGTTCCCGGTTCAGTCGTACTGTGTGGCACCTTGGGCAAGTATCTTCTGCTATAGGCTCACGTTGACCAAAACCTTGTGAGTGGATGTGGTAGACGGAAACTGAAAGAAGCCCGTCATATCTCTATATATAAAACTGAATTGCGTTTTTACCGCTTGGATCGCTTTCAATGCCACTACATCCCGTCCGATTCGCTCCAAAATTTACAGGGACATGTAGAATGAGGTGACGATGCGCGTGGGCTACCTTAGAAATCCCTATCTTGAAAGGTGTGGTTGCTAGGGGCCATCTTCCTCACTCACCCTATTTCCTCCTTTCCCTCTCTTACTCCTCTTCATAACTTTCAGAAGTCCACTACGGTTATTTAAAGTATCTGTCACTATCGCTATTTCCTTTCTTTTTCACTGACTCTGTTTCCTACCTTCCTATCACTTCGGCGGCGTTCTTTTAAGTATATGTCTGTCACCAACAAACAACACATGAGCATGAGAACAAATATTATGAATCAGATATTCTTGCGTTCATTTATATGTGTGTGTGTGTGTGTGTGTTCTATATATAAATATGTATATATAATATATGTGTGTGTGTGTGTGTTCTATATATAAATATGTATATATAATGTATGTGTGTGTGTGTTCTATATATAAATATGTATATATAATGTATGTGTGTGTGTGTGTGTGTTCTATATATAAATATGTATACATAATGTATGTGTGTGTGTTCTATATATAAATATGTATATATAATATATGTGTGTGTGTCTGTGTGTTCTATATATAAATATGTATATATAATGTATATATACAAAGTGTATATATCTGTATTTATGTATATTAAACTTTTTCATACTTTTTCATAATTATATATATTTTTAAACAAATTATAAATATAATTTAATAATTTTTATTTTCAATTTAAATAATTTAAAGTTTTCAATTTTATATTTTACTAGCAGTATCGCCCGGCGTTGCTCGGGTTTGTAAGGGAAATAACTATATAAGCATTTTTAGTGAGTTATAGCAAAAAAAATAGCAAAAAATGCATTAAAAATGGAATAAAAAATGATAGTAATTTTTTTTTAAATCGTTGACTCATCGTAGACATTTTTAGAGAGTTACCTCCCTTATATAATAGCGAAAAATGCATTAAAATGGAATAAAAAATGATGGTAATTTTTTTTTTAATCGTTGACTCATCGTAGACGCGCGCTAATACCCAGAAGGACTCGATATGAATCACGACTATAAGATACCCGGTTTTGGTTACACTGCACCGCAAAATGTGGGAGTGGTTAGGAATCTAAATCGTAGGAGACAGACACACAACCTTACTTTTATATATAAAGACTAGCAGTATCGCCCGGCGTTGCTCGGGTTTGTAAGGGAAATAACTATATAAGCATTTTTAGAGAGTTATAGCAAAAAATGCATTAAAAATGGAATAAAAAGTGATGGTAATTTTTTTTTAAATCGTTGACTCAGTGTCTTCAAGCCATGAAGTCGTTGTTCTAAAAGAACGCTGGTCTCCTTGACAACGCTTTACGACGTTGATTTCCTTACACTCCCTTCCCCACAGCTTCACGAGGGAGAAGCAAACAGGTGCAGATGTGAGCGTGGACGCCAACTCCGCCGCCATCGACACACGAAAAATTATGCATTAAAATGGAATAAAAAATGATGTTAAATTATTTTTAAAATCGTAGACTCATCGTAGACGCACGCTAATAGCCAGACGTGCTTGATATGAATCACGACTATAAGATACCCGAATTTGGTTAAACTGCACCGCAAAATGTGGGAGTAGTTAGGAATCTAAATCGAAGGGGACAGACACTCACACAACTACAGTTTTATATATATAGATATATTTTCTATGTTATATTTTCTTTTTTTATGTTTTTGTTTTTCGTTTTTCAGTTTGATTTGCCTATTAGTGGTTTTATCTCTAATTTAATTTATACAGATATATATCTCATGTGTATACATTTGTATATATAATGCGTGCACACACACACACACACATATATATATACACATATATATATAATGTGTGCATTACGTAGTCGGTCGATTCAGCTGAAAATATGCACACCTATGTTAAAGGTGCTGACAAGTTTGCATGACAACTATTTTGTTCCTCAAATGAAAGGCGTCACCTCTAGGACAAAATTCCTCATCTTATAAAATGTGGCCCCAGTAGACCCGAATGAAATCGGGTTATATTAACCAAAATGTGAAAAGGGGTCTAAATGGGGCTGGAAGGGGATTAAAATTTCAAGGAGTGGGTGTTTAGGAATTCTCTGTTACATCAAGCTAAAAAATTTGCGGCAGCCTTTTAATCGTCAATGTGTTGCTGTCCATGATAAAGAAGTTTTGAATGCTTGCCATGGTGAGTCTACTGTCGTGAGAAAGAATCACTTCAAAACTTGGTGTTTACGAATTTTCTTTTACATCAAGTTCAAAATTTTACGCCAGCCGTTAAACTGTCACTACGTTGCTGTCCGTCGTTAAAAAATGCCAGCCGTGGTGACTCTGCTATCCTCAGATTCTATCCCTTCAAACTTTGGTTTCCAATATTTTATTATTTTTATTCAGCTCGCAAGTTCGTCTGTCCCTTTTAAATGTTAGCGTTTTGCTGTCTGCCTTGAAGCAGACCTTTCCATTGCCACTGCCTCATATTTCTGATTGATCTTTCTAAATATTTTATTTCTCAACTTACTCAAGATCTTCTGTTGTTTATAAATGGGAGAGAGATAGATAAAGATAGAGAGTAAGAGAAAGCGAGGGAGAGTCCGAGAGAAAAAAAAGTAAGAGAGTGGGAAAGTGAGAGAGAAAGGAGAGAGAAACAAATACGGAGAATCATCATCATCATCGTTTAACGTCCGTTTTCCGTGCTAGCACGGGTTGGGCAGTGTGACCGGGGTCTCGGAAGCCAGGAGGCTGCACCAGGCTCCAGTCTGATCTGGCAGTGTTTCTACAGGTGGATGACCTTCCTAACGCCAACCACTCTGTGAGTGTTGTGAGTGCTTTTTTCGTGCCGCCGGCACTGTTGCCAGGGGGGCTCGCAGTGGCAACGATCGGTTGGTGCTTTTTACGTGCCACCGGCACAGAGGCAAGTCAAGGTGGTGCTGCAATCGGCCACGTTCGGATGGTGCTTTTTACGTGCTGAAAGGAAGCAACAGAAAGTAACACCCACACTCTTACCCACGCGTAGAGCGGGTCACCTTCAGCTAGTATATATATATATATATATATATATATATATGCGTGTGTGTGTGTCTGTATGTGTGTGTGTATGTATGTATGTGTATGTTTGCATATCTGTGTTTGTCCTCCCACCATCGCTTGACAACCATTGTTGGTGTGTTTATGCCTCCATAACTTAGCGGTTTGGCAAAAGAGACCAATAGAATAAGTACTAGGCTTTCAAAGAATAAGCCCTGGGGTCGATATGTTCAACTAAAGGCAGGGTTCCAGCATGGCCACAGTCAAATGACTGAAACAAGTAACAGAATAAAAGAATGTATGTGTGTGTCTGTGTGTCCCCTTGCCATGACATTGTATGAGTGTTCTAAATGAATGACATTTATGTCCAACTGAAGAAAGCCACCAAGGAAATAAGCACAGCAGCTGAAACTCGATCAAGGTGGCTATGCTTGATAAGAGACTGCAAGTGGAGCCAACCGTTTTGTAGGTGAAGACTACCTCAGTCCTCACTGCCCCACTCAGGGGAAGCATACAAGCCAAGGGGCAAAATGCTTGTGACCCTGAGATACCTGCTGGTGATATGGAAAGGTTTCCAGCATTGCAATGGATTTAGAAGAGCTAGCAAAACCTCTGAGGAGCTCCTGCAAAGCATCTCTGATATTCATTTCACTTGCAAAGCTATGCCTGATCATAGGGAAATATTATCTTATTTGGAAACAAGTCAGGGTTGGCAACTGGAGGATATCTGGCCATAGAAAAATCAACTTCATCTGAACCACAGCCATGGAAAATTTGACATTAAAATGACAATGGAGATTACGATGGTCTTTATCACTTCTTCAACTATTTTTATACAAAGTTTTCATCATCATCATCATTTAGCATCTGTTTTCTATACCAGGCTCCAGTCTGATTTGGCATGATTTCTACAGCTGGATGCCCTTCCTAAAGCCAACCACTCCAAGAGTGTAGTGGTGTCTTTTACATGTTACCAGCCCGAGTGCCTTTTATGTGTCACTGACATGAATGCATTTCGCATGTCACTGACACAGGTGTCCTTAACATGTCATCATCATGAGTGCCTTTTATGTCACCAGCACTGTCCACAAAATGTATAAATCATACAGAAAGATTTTTAGCAAATCTATATCTGCAACTGGTGTAACATGATAAGGTATATAGTTATATATGCCTCAATCCTTGTTTATCATTTAGTGTATTCACCCCCCCCCCCATATTTTGCTAACCCTCATTTTATCCATACTCTCTTGCAAACTCTATCCAGTCCTTCTTCCTGTTCTTCTGCCCTTCAGATTCTTCCGTGACATGTTGCCCACCACCACGAACAACACCATCTTTATCTTTCCAGTTTCAAATGACATCAGTGAACTATCAGACACAAGCATTTCAATTTTATCTCACCCTCTCAGTGACAAACAGCAAGTATCACAATAATGATATGTAGATCTTTTTATAGTATATTCTAGCATGTGCAAACACGGAAATGGCATCCACATGCACATACGTGTGTGTGTGTGTGTGTATGTATGTACACATATGGATATACATATATATATGTATATTATGTGCATGTATATACACATATATACACAAATATATATGCATATATATAAACATACAAATATATATATAAATCTACACATACACATATATACACACACACATATATACATGAACACATACATATATACATACATACATACATACATACATATATATATATATATATATATATATATATAACACATATACATGAATATGCAAACATATGCTCATATATACATACATATATACATGAATATATGTACAAACATGTCTGCATATACAAATGTTTACACACACACACACACACACACACATATACATACACATACATATACATACACATACATAGGCAAGCAAACACACACACATACATGCAGGCACACACATGTATATATTAATTTAAATCTATATTTGGAAGTCACTCACATTATCAGCATCCAGAGAATCAGTCAACTTATTGAGATGCTGAAATGTCACTTATAC
>NC_043010.1:25550488-25562988 GCF_006345805.1 Octopus sinensis
TCATTTTTGCCAGCTGAGTTGACTGGAGCAACGTGAAATAAAGTGTCTTGCTCAAGGACACAATGCATCACCTGGAATTGAACTCATGAACTTACAATTGTGAGCTGAATACCCTCTAACCGCTAAACCATACACCTTCAGTCAGTAGCTAAGCAATCCAGAAACACATGTATCCTAAATCCTCTAACATTCAGTTTTCTCTGTCAAATATTAGGCATATTTATTGACATTGATTTGTATTGGACATGCATTACCAGATTTCAATGACGTGGTCGTTTGTTTTTAGGTTAATATTTTAGGGAAAGCATGGCAGGCAAAATCTAGCCAGTTTGAAGATAAAACAAGTAGAATTTTTTGGTCAGATATGGCTTAGTTAGCATTGCACAGTGTCTGACAATGCTGTACCTTTTGAGTTCCAGGTACAATCCCCTGATGGGTTTCTTTTCAGTTTCTGTTTACCCACTTTCACCCACAAGGAATAAATCAATCAAAAGTTATAGAAAATAACATTTGTCTAAGATGGTGTGCTGTGGGATTGAACCTAGAATTTCATGGCTGTAAAGAAAGCTTCTTAACCATTCAGTCAAACTGTGACTACTTGTTTGCTTTAGATTTGCAATAAATTGATATCAACATCAATAATGGGACATGATATTTGGAGCAATTTATGAAAAACTATTTGTGGTTGGTTGCCATAAAAAAAAAAGCAGCTGTTGAAGTTAGAGTTGTTAAGCTATACATTTTGGTTTGGATGCTTCTTTTGATTGACAAGGTGGAATGATATGAGAAATATAAATAAAAAAAAAAATGGAACAACTATCAGTGTAGGAATGTGGTTCTCTAAAAAACATAGTTCAGATGTGTTTAGTGTGAGAGCAATATGTTTAGGGTGGAGAGATTAATTGGTGTCAAAACAGTTTTTGTTAATTAAGATATGAAGAAATAACAAATAAACAAATAAGTATGGAAGGTTGTAACAAGGAACTATGCATAAATCTTTAGCGAATGTGAGACAAATTTAAAGATTTAAAAAAGAAGTGGAGATAACAGATTTGCTAATCAACATCATCATTATTTTAACCCCCATTTTTTAATGCTTAAACAGCTTTCATTAAAGCAGATTTTCTACAGCTGGATACATTTCCTGTCACCAAGCAACTCACTCGTGTCCAAGCAACATGACCAGATATGTTTTTGAAGAATCTATCTAAATATAGATATATATATATATATATATATGATAGACTCCTTTCATCTACTAAATCTACTCGCAAAGGCTTTAGTTGGCCTAAGGCTATAGTAGAAGACACTTGCCCAAGGTGTCATGCAGTGGAACTGAACCTGAAACCATGTGGCTGGGAAACAATCCTCTCAACAACAACAACCACTCAGCCATACCTGCCAATATTTTATGTAAAAATTACTGATGGGCATAAAATGTTTCAAAATTGCATAAAATCTCACAAAGACAAACCAGAGAGAGAGATTGGAGCAAAAAGATATGAATACTTGGGTCACTCTTGGGACAATGGAAAGAAAACAAAAATCAAAAAACAATGCTTACCACACAAGTGTCACTATGACAGACTGTCGGACAAAAGATCAACAAAGTGACAGCTGTAGAGATTAAAGTGTTGATTAAACATAGTAATTGAGGCTACGAAACAAGGAAGTTTGTAGGATTCTTAGAGATAAGGTCAGTTGATTGGTCTAATGTGATCATATGCTTAGCTAATCGTATTCTGTTTGTATATGACTTGTTTCTCCATTCTATGGAAACAATCCAGAATTGAAAGGATTATAAAAATATACGAATCTAAAGTTTTTGTTATGTTGATATGAGACTATATATGAGGCATTAAAAAGCTGAAGTAAAATAAGACTATATTAGTTGAAGACTAACACTGTTCTTTTGATTTATTTCCAGCAATTTCAAGAGACAACAGACATGGCTGCATGTTTAAGAAGTTTTGCTTACCAAATGGTTTCAGGTTGAGTCCCATGGCTTGATTTTGTGGGGTAAACCCCAGGCTGACCAAAGCCTTGTGAGTAGATTTGGAAGATGGAAACTGAAAGAAGCCCATTATATATTTTTTATAAATGCATGTACATAGTGTGTGTGTGTGTGTGTGTGTTAAGTGTGAGTCTAGTATCATTGTATCGTCCTGTCTTGACATCATATGATAGTTGTAAATGGTTGTCACTGTCATATATTTAATTCCTCCTTTCCAGCGGAAGGGAGGGGCATAAAGGTGGAGAGTTTGAAGAATTGCTAGCACGTCATACGAAAATGCTTAGCAGTATTTTGTCTATCTTTACATTCTGAGTTCAAATTTTGCTGAGCTCCACTTTGTCTTTTATCCCTTTCAGAATCAATAAAATAGATACTAGCTGACTACTGGGGTCAATGTGTTTGAGTTATCCCTCCTTTGAACTTGCTAGCCTTGTACCAAAATTTGAAATCAATATTATGTGGATACATAAGTTAGTGGGTTGGTAGAACCATTAGCATGTCATGCAAAAGTGCTCAGCGGCATTTTGTTCATCTTTACATTCTGTGTTCAAATTCTGCCAAGGTCGTTTTTGTCTTTCATCTTTTCAGGGTCGATAAAATGAGTACCAGTTGCGTACTGGGGTCAATGCAATTATCAATCCCCTCCCCAAAACTTGCTGGCCTTGTGCCAAAATTTAAAACCAGTATTACGTGAAATCATGTCTGGCTTTGATGAAATATTGTCTTGCTTGGAAACAGGTGAAGGTTGGTGACAGGAAGGGCATCCAGCTGTAGAAAATATGTCACAATGAACTCTGTTGACTCCATGAAACCTTGGCCATGTGAATATCAAAACAAAGATGATGATGAATACTGGACACGCTTCTGCTTGTGAAGCATCACCATAAATTGTTTAAATGGTAGCAAGCAAACTCCCAAATAAATATATGGAAATATTTAATTACCAGCATTAAAAAAACTTATTACACTCCTGCCCTTAATGCAGAAGTTTAGGCACCTTTTATTTTATGTTGTTTGACATCTTATAACCCACAACTTATGAGTATGTTGCATGGAATTCAAAAGAAGGCAACAATATCAATCTCCCCACTTCACCAAAAGTCAACCATATGAAAATGGCCATTGAAAAGGTGATGATGCTAGTGCTGCCCCAGCATGGCTACAGCCTTTGGGCTGAAACACATAAAAAGAATAAAGTCTGTGTGTCTGTGTGTGTGTGTGTGAAAGAAGGAGAGAGAGACAGAGACAGAGACAGAAATAGATGCATATACACACATATGTATATGTGTGTATGTATGTATATACATATATATATGTATATGTGTGTGTGTATGTGTAGTTATACATATATATATATACATCTCTTTCTCTCTTCCTAGCTATCTATCTATTTATATATATATATATATTTATTTATCTATTTATTTATTTATATACATAAACACACACGCGCGCGTATATATACAGGCTTATACACATCAATTAAAAGTCAATGTGTATCAATTAAAAATATGCATACAAAAAAAAGAGAGGCAAGTTAAGAAAAAAAATTAGCTTGGAGAAATCTACAGAACCACATGGTTGTTGGCTGCTTTGGACGGCTGTAATTGGGAAGTCACTGAATCGTACAGAAAACTAGTGCCCAAGGAAAATTAAGTATTGTATGCAAGGTGACTTCATATGTTGAATTACATTGTGTAAGTAATTTTCATCCTTACCAAAATTAAATTCACACACTGTATGACATCTACCGTTTTAATGCTGAGTGAAATGTAGAATAAATTTGCACATACACACACATGCATCATCATTTTTAATGTTCACTTTTTCATGCTTGAATGAATCAGATGGAATTTGTTGAGGCAGATATTCTATTGCCTGATGCCCTTACCGTTACCAATCATGACCTGTTTTCAAGCAAGGTAATGGCTTGAAATTTTTTTCATAAGTCACACAACCAAAAAGTGTATAAACAAAACATGTACACAAAGTGTGTAACACTGGTGACGCTTGCATTATTAGAACCACTTTTAATTTAAAATTTAACAGGCGTGGTTTCTGTTAATAAGTTTGCTTCCAAACCATATGGCTCTGGGTTCAGTCCTACTTCATGCCACCCTGGTCAAGTGTCTTCTACTTTAGCCTTGGGCTGGCTAAAGCCTTATGAGTGACTTTGGTAGATAGAAACTGAAAGAAACCTGTCATGTGTGTGTATGTGTGTATGTGTGTGTGTGTGTGTGTGTGCGTGTGCGTGTATTGGGATTAATCTGTTCCATTAAAATTCTTTAAGGCAGTGCTCCAGCATGACCATGACCACAGTCTGATGACTGAAACAAGTAAAAGACATATACAAATCTATGCTTGCATGGCGCCAAGACAAAGATACCCACAAAAGCATACATATAAACATAGGGTGCGTCAACTATTTGAGAACAAAACTTTTAAGGACCATAAGTGGCCAAACTTTAAATATCCTCTTTTTTTTTAGCCCCAACATGGAAGCTTCAAATCTTACAGAAACACTGTAAAGGCATTCAATTCTTGTTACTTTAACAAGTAATTCTGAGATTGCAACCCCTTTGATTATTACCAGGTCTTTCATATTTATGATCAGAAAAGAGCTTCTGGCTTCTGCTGAGAATGTGTGTTCTGGATTAACCATTAAGCAAAATATGCATGTGCTTAAGGCATCAAAGGAAGCAGAGGCACCTCAGAAATGGTAAATGGTTTGCAGCCCAAAAGAAATCATTTTAAACTTGCTAAAATAATATTCAAAGTGGTTTATATGATTGGAAATATAATTTTGAAGTGTTCATGGCATCATAGCAAGGATCTAATCAAAGACTTTGCAATTAAAAAAGTAGGAGAAAACTTTTTAAATATAAATAAAATGGAAGTATTTTGAAAAATAAAAATTTATTTTATGGTTTATTATTGTTTATATTTTGAGTTACATATATATGGGGCACCAAAATCTTTTATGTACTTTGGGCCTCTACAGGTCATAATCCAGTCCTGGTTCTGTGACAAAAACAAAAAAGCATTCTTAAGGTCAGACAGTGTCAGAAAAGTTGAGTTTGTCCAGCATGTCCAGGGCATCATCAGAGAGAATTATGGTAAGTCTTGAGGGTCATTGTCAATCATCTCCATGTGTTGGAGCCAATAATTAAACTTGTGCTGCATAAAACATCAGGTATAAATCCTGTGTTATGAGAAGAGGGCAGTTCACATCCAATAAGAATTGGAAGAACCATGTGACCTGGTTGAAGCACTTGCAGGACAAATTTAAACATTCTGAGGAACCCAACACACTCAGATTCTTCTCAAATGAGAACAACTTTGTCCAAAATCAAACATTGAACAGGAAGAATGACAGATGGTTCTGTGCCAGCCCTACTGAAGTGTTATGTACACCAAGTTCCCGTCGTCTGTGATGGCTTGGAGGTCAAGGACAATGAAGTCCATGTTATTCTTCTTCACTCCCCCACCCAGGCTTTTAAGGTCGATGCTGTAGCCTACATCAAGATAACGGAGATGGTTGTCAAGCCCTGGACCAAGAGAGTTGCTATGGGGAGGCTGTACGTGTTCCACCAAGACTCTGCTCCCTCTCAAACAGCCTACATGACCCAGGAGTGATTGATCAAAAATTTTTATGATCATGTTGCTCCTAACATTTGGCCTCTTGATTTAAACCCACTGGACTCCTACATCAGTGACATCATTAAGAGGGAAGCCCCAAAGCAAAGCCCTTTCCTCTAAACCAAACTAAAAAAAAATTTTAATATTTTAAACCTGAAAGTCAACATTACATTTTGCATAACACTCTACCAATTATGCCAGTCCACAACTCTTTCTGGCAATTCACCGCCCTTATAATAACAACAACAATAATGATAAACAGAACTAGATTAATGTAAAATAGCATAAAGATAATATGAGAGGGATTATGTGTAGATTATCTTCTGAAGTCTTGATAATCAGTTTTATTTATATGTTAACACCTATGCTTGTTATAAAGTCAGTAAAATCATTCAGCTAAGAAGATTTACATGTCTGCCCTACTCCACTCCCTTCACCAAAATAATGATGATAATCTTTTCTACTCCAGGCACAAGGCCTAGAATTTGTGGGGAGGCAGGTAGTCAATTACATCGACCCCTGTACTTGACTGGTACTTATTTTATTGACCCCAAAAGAATGAAAAGCAAAGACGACCTTGGTGGAATTTGAATTCAGAATGCAAAGCCAAGAGAAATGCTGTAAGCATTTTGTCCAATGTACTAATGATTCTGCTAGCATGCTGATTTAGTAGTAGTAGTAGTAGTAGTAGTAAAAGAAGAACTCACAAGTTAAAGCCAGATGTTAGCAACTGGATGAGTTGATTGGGGCAGTGAACTACTTATCAAAAGTTTCAGGGTTCATATCCCATCATTGGCTCTATGATATGTCACAGGGGAAACAGTCAAAGATGTAAAACTCAACTGTCTCTGCGTCTTGTCATCTTAACCTAAAAGAAGGACACCATCTGAAATGTTAGACCATCCACTCCACTGCTCATGGCAATTTCCACCACAGTATTTCTGTTGACTTTCCCACATAACACAAGTCGTTCCGACACAGACGACCACCATCAATTTCCTTGGCCTCTGTTTTACAAGACTCTTATATCTTGTTAAGTACTTTGTATAAGCTTTAAGTGCCATTGCACAACCCCAGGACAGTCTTAACCAAACAGTCCTATAATGGAAGGATTTCCGGCCATGATCATTGTGTCTTTTACCAGAGAAAATATATCTAAACAAACCAAATTTAATTCTAGGACAGAAAGAGGTGATTTGAATGTGATTCTGCTGTTATTTCTATCAGGTTAAGTGACCATGTAGTCAAGCATGGGTAACTTTTATCAAGAAGTGAGTTGCATGAGCCATGGTTCATCACAGGTGTATGAAAAAAATTCAAGGTAATCTTTCGTTAGGCATACCATTCAGAATGTCCCATGGGCCTCAGTTTGCTCGTGTCTGATGTTGATGTTCCATATCACATGGGCATTGGAATTAATCCATTGTCTAGTTTAATCATTGTTTGGTCCCTTGATACTAAAAGCATCAAAGGACCAGACAATGGTTCCTTGATGCTGGCTTTCCAAAAGGGGTCATGAAAATAGTTCTTCTTCTTTGAAGAGCTGAATCATGCAAAAATGTCTTTTATACACTGCAAGAATTGTTTGATGTGCTGAGTCCAAAGCATCTGTGTTATTTGGTAAAACAATGGGGCCCTCAACAAGCAGCTAAATTGTTCTCGATGAAATATATTAAAGGGATGTCCTCAGTAAGTGGTGCAACTGTGAGTGGACAAAAGCAGTGGCATAGCTAGGGTAAACCGTGCCTGGGGCAAGCCACAAAAATGAACCACCCCCACTACCAATTACAAAATCCATGATATTATATAGTACTTATTTATTACAAGTAATTAATGTTTTAAAGGAATATTTTTGGAATAAATACTTTACCAGGATTCATTTACCTGCCAGTTCGGTACAGCCTGTAATTCAAAATATATATTTTGCAAGTTTATTTTTATGAAGCCTTTTTTTGCTGCCCTTTATAAAAATGTCCAGTCATAAATGTAGACAGCCATCATATTGCGTTTATCTTCAATAACAGCATAAAACAATATGCTGGAGATCCATCTTTACCATTGCAATTTTATAAATGCTTATTGTATTATGGTCAATTCTGTGCCCCGCTTCAATTGGCACCCAGAGCACGTTCCCCCCTTGCCCCTCCCCCCAGTTACGCTACTGGACAAATGAAAGAAAGTGGCACTCAACTCATTTGGTAGGACTTACATGTATTTTTTTTAATAATAGTTTGACTCAGCTCCATATGACTCAAAAGTCTTTAGGTGTGTAGGACACGCCCGTCTCATCCGTCTCACGAGGTGGACGTGTCCAAACACACCTATGAAAATTTGAGTCATATAATACTGAGTCAAGCTATCATTAAAATATACATGAGTACAGGTGAGTGTGTGTGTGTACATGTAGAGACACACTTCGTCGTCATCATTTTACATCCACTTCCATGATGACAGAGGTAGGGGTGGCTCAACAGGATCCAATGCATTGGTGATCCATGTCTCGTTCTGATGCCTCATTTTAAGGATGGCTTCTTCAGCTGGATGCCCTTCCTAACTAACACACATACTTCCATGTACACCCCAGAGGATCCAAGAAACTGGCCTTATGAACCTATGGCTTGAGATGGAGTTTGATCCTTTATGTGTGTGTGTGTGTGTGTGTATGTGTGCGTGCGAGTGTATAAATATATGTATATGTGTATATATATATAATATATATATATGATAATGGGTGTGTGTGTGTGTTTATATGTATGAATATATATATATATATATAATATATATATATATATATATAAAATTAGATTATCAATAAGTAATAATGGGAGGATGGTCTCGATATTTAGATGAAGTTGGCAGAAATCACAAACTGTTAAACAGCCTTACAATAGTTTAATGTTAACATATTCAACGTAATGTGTATTAACTTCAATTTTATGCATTTTAATTTTTTATTTCTTCTCTCTGGGTCCTGCATTCGAATTACTCCACAATTAACATTACCTTTAAATTTAACCACCGGCTTGACAAAGAAAAAAAAAAACGCTTACGTAGTCACTCGACCTACTAGAGACAACAACCAACTCTACCTTAAATCATACCCTACCGTTTTAATGAAAGGTAGACCACATTAAACAGCATAGTCTTAGAAAATATCTGAATATAACACGAGATGGTCACAGATGGATTGTTTTGATCATAAACCTCTTGGATAAGGCTTGACTTGATCTAATTCTGTTGGTGCTAAACACCATCGTCGATGAAAATTGAAGTACCTGTAATATACTGTACGATATCGATAGCCTTATTCTATCTAAAGTGGGATTGCACTTAATCAAAAGAAACCAATAAATATTATTCACATATATAATGACAGTCGATCAGTGCCTTGAAGACCACGCACTCATTTTGGTCTTTTAAGACGACCACATGTCAAAACATACAATCTACATATATTTAAAATACATGAATAAAAAAGACACCTGCTTTATGCATTGCTGTAGTCATAGATCAATCCTGATCGATTGAGATCTATAGCATTCCAGCAATGACCATCCCGTTATATTTATTTTATCAGACATTCAATTACACTATTCAACGTGTCTTTTCTTTCGAGGCAAGTAGGGTGTGAGAGAGATTTGACAAATACTTCTCGTTGGCTTCTCAGCTTGCTCTGTTGAGTAACGAATGTAGTTTGATCCTAAGGCCACCTTCGGTATTTTTCATTTATTCTTTTTTCACACGGAATATTAGTCATTATGCATCACTAAACACAAAATCTAAGACAGAAGCATAACCCTCACCCATAGCAAAATCTACCCCTAAATAAACCCGTGTTCGTATTTACATAAATTTCGTCTTGTAATTCTTAACACGGCCTTAGAAATCGAACTTGCCGTTCTACACTCGATATTTTTGATATCTTTCTTCAGAGAAAAAATGGAAAACATTAAAATAAATTTTTTAAAATAGGTGACGGGACGACAATAATAACAACACACACACATTTTATTACACAGAAGACACGGTGTATTTAAAATTAATGACCAACACAAGAAACGTATCTATATTTCTTTATAATGAATTGTTCTTAATTCTGAAATATTATTTCGTTTTTTTTTTTTGTGTGTGTGTTTGTTTCTTTCTGTTTACATTTTATGAAGGAAGAAATAAAAGAAAGGAAAACAAGAAAACGAGAAGAGGTGGTGGTGGTAATGGTAGTGATGATGGTGATGGGGAATAGAAAAACAACAAAAAGGAGACGGTTTCGGAGAGCCCAGTGGTAATAAATATCATGCTGATGGATCAAAACGATGTATATATATATATATATATTATATATATATATATATATATATATATATATATATATATATATATATATATATATATATATATATATATATATATATATATATTATATATATATATATATAGAGAGAGAGAGAGAGAGAAAGAGATGGTGTGTGACTGCGAGAGAATAATAGAGTGAATGAATGAGTGAAAGAGAAAGAAGCAGTGTAGGGTGGGATGGGGGGAAAATGGTGGTGGGAGAGAGAGAGAGAGATCACCCACCTTGCGTATGATTTCAGCCACCAGCTGTTCTATCTTCGAAGAATGTATATACGATACTACAGGTACTACTAGAAGTACATCAATTATTTCAACGAAATCTATGGACATGCAGTGCAACCACTACTACTGTCACCGCCTCCCCCACCAGTTATAGTAGCAGCAGCAGCGACGATGGCGGCGACAGAGGTGGTGGCAGTAGTACTAGTAGTAATAATAGTGATAGTAATCTTAGTAGCAAAAGCAGCAGGGGTAGCAGCAGCTATTTGCTAGTTAGGCGATCATACAGATGTATGTAATGTATGCATATATATATGTGTGTGTGTGTGTGTGTGTGTGTGTGTGTGTATGTATGTACGTGTGTGTGTATAATGGGCGGGGGCAGTTATCTGTGCATTTCACGTCGTGTATGAATAACAAGCAATTCAATTAAAGAAAGACGGTGGGAGCGGTTGAGGGTAATAGGGGAAGGTTTAGTGGTTGTCGTTGCTGTTGGTAGTGGTTGGTGATGATGGTGGTGGCGGTTGTTGTTGTGGTGGTGGTGGTTGGCGCTGATGATTGACGGTGCTGGTGGTTGCGTAGGAGTTGATTTTAACTGGTGATCGATCAGTGAACAACTTTACTACTACTACCACCACTACTACTACTACTACTAGTGGTAGTAGAAGTAGCTACAGCAGCAGCAGTAGTAGTGGTGGTGGTGACGGTGCTACTTTTAAGCTTCGAACTTCGAGGTTCATTGGTGAGAAATTGACAGTTACAGATTAGTAAACGCTATAGAACGTTTCCTTGCGCTAAGTCAAAATTACAGAGAAATAAAGAAAGAAAGAAACAAATAAATTAACTAACAAATCACTGCCAAACGTTTGCCGCCGCCTCTCTCAACGGTGTAGAGTTTAAAGATATGTTTGTTATTTACTAATCACCGGGGAAAAAAAAGAACAGTTTTTTTTTGATAATCACAAGTTAACCGAAATTTAGTCTAATCTGTAATACAAAGTAATTTCAAATTTCAAATTGCATGTTTTAGTTATAAACGAGACCATATGGAAACCATAACTTAAAAAAAGAAAAGAAAAGGCGAAAAAAAAAAGCTGTATAGTAACGAAGGCGGTTACTAAGAAACAGTGGGTGTGGTTTCCAATTGAGAACGGCAAAGCAGTTGAAGGGCGTGTCGAAAAAAGTTGTAGTAACTGTTTAATGACTATGTTATAGATGGAAACGGATAGTTGTGGATAGATAGTTTCATCCAAACAATCCAACGTGGAGGCGTTTTCTTATTCCTGTTTTTTTTTTCCTTTTCATTTAAACAAAAAAAAAAAGGAAGAAAATTATCATCCACCTTATTTTAATTTAAATTTCCCCCCCTTCCTACCAAGCTTTTCTTTTTTGCGCTTCCTCATTACCTGCCTTGTTGTTGCGTGTTACGTCACCAGTAATTGAGTACAGGAAAAAATGACGTCAGTGCGCGTGTCAACATGGTAGATTGCGGAGGCTTACGGTGTGCTCAAGAAAGGCGCAGCTTTAAGAAAGAACTGCTATCATGGGGCAAGAAAATTCCAGTTTTGATCGGTGAGTTAAATATACGTGCATATGTGTTGTCGATATTGTGTAGTGATATATTTATCTAAAAATCTCAAAACAAAACAATAATAAGCAAAACACTAACAGACCATCTTTTTTGCGTTAACCCCTCTCCGTCCATAAACAAAAAAGAAAAACAAAAACTAGTGATCCTTAAGTTTCGCCTTTAAAACCCTTGGAAAAATTTTTTAGTGAAGATAAAAAGACTTTACGCGATTGAGTGATTGAAAGCATGTTTTTTCTCCTTCATAACTAAATGAGTAATTTTCTAAGTTCAAATTGCGAAAATTTCTTAAAAAAAAAAAAGAAAAAGGTTCAGGGAGACATTTTATTTATCCGAATAATTAACAATCGAACTGCTTTGGTAACTAAATTGTTTTGGGGAAGATAAAATTATTTTCTTGGAGTATTAAGATTTCTCTGTTTTCATTTTCTTTTCCTTTTTTAATAATACTTTCTGAAGTGCGTATTGGTCATCGTTCAGGATTGTTTTTCAAGTAAAACTTACAGATCGACTAATTAAACCCCCTTTAAAATGGGGTGGGGGGTACTTTAAAATAAATAAAACCAACCAAAGAAGGAATTTCTAACACAGTAATTTAATCTTCTGGAAATAGAGCAATTAAATTCGTCCTCAAATCACGTCCCATCGTCATTTTTTTAAAAAGGGAGGATACATTGGACAAAATAA
>NC_043010.1:25570488-25582988 GCF_006345805.1 Octopus sinensis
TCTTGTTTAAAGCTTTCCACCAGCTCCCTTTCCTTCAGGTGCTGTGGGACAGGTTGCCGTGGGACGCCAACACTACGTCTTGCCTCTCACTCTTTGTTGTCGCTGATGATATCATATCTTTACAGCAAGCGGATAATCAATTATAGATTTTTCAGTGTGATTCTTTTGAACAGATTTCATGATATTAAACTGTGATATTTCAAATTTAGATTTCGTAGGAGTAAATTCTTTCATCAAAGTATATTCTTGAGAAGTATGTAAGAACATTACAATTTTAATAATTTTGTTTAACTAACTACTCTTTTCACTTACTGTTCGGTTTATATTTGAGGTGATAACTGTAATCTATAATTTGCAATCGATTTGAATTATTAGTTAACTGGTTGCTAGGATATGTCCTTATTTTATTCAATATTTATTTTTCTGTCGTTTGTCTTTATGTTCTGAGTTCAAATTCCGCCGAGGTCGACTTTGCCTTTCATCTTTTCGGGGTTACGCACTGGGGTCAATGTAAGCGACTTAATCCCTTTGTCTGTCCTTGTTTGTCCCCTTTCTGTTTAGCCCCATGTGAGCAATAAAGAAATAGATATTTATATTTCTGTCGTCTGTCTTTATGTTCTGAGTTCACATTTCGCCGAGGTCGACTTTGCCTTTCATCCTTTCGGGGTCGATTAAATAAGTACCAGTTGCATACAGGAGTCAATCTAATCGATTGGTCTCCTTCCCAAAAATTTTGGGTCTTATGCCTAGAGTAGAAAAGAATATTTATATTTCTGTGCGTTGATTTTGTTCTGAGAAAGACACAGCCATATGCACATGAACACACCACACGTTGAGTTATCAGTAATTTTGAAATTTGATAATGTTTCTTGAAAGTATTGGAACAGTTGTAAGGTTAGGCTTGCTTCCCAATCAAGTAGTTTTGGTTTCAGTCCCACCTCACATTACCTTGAGCAAGTGTTTTCTATCATAGCCCCGAAACCAACCAAAGCCTTGTGAATAAATTTGATAGATGGAAACTGTGTGTGTGTGTGTATATAATTATAATTATTTGAGAGAATATTATTCCTCACTTACAGGGAAAAATTCAATTTAGAAATACTAAATCAAATTTCACAAAATATAATATATATATATATAAATTAGAAAAACCACCTTTTATCAATTCAAAATGAACAATTAAATTACACCATCTAGAATATTACATATAATAGAAATATTAAAATTAAAATAACAATAATATACCGATGATTAAATAAATTGCAAAATAATAAAAACGTATATATTTGATTAGTGACAGGAAAGGTACCCAACAATAAAATGGTACCTCAATAATGCTTACATCTAACCCATGCGTGAGCAGTGTACAAGGTTTATAAAGAACGTACAAATTGTAAATGGAATGAATTTACGGGGGGGGGGGCACCATGTACATTCTTTTACTTGTATCACTCAGATTGTGGCCATGCTGGTGCACCTATGTCTTTTTGCAGTGTAGGTGATTACATTGAAGTCCTCTACCCCTAGTACTTATTTCATTAATCTTGAAAGAATAAAAGGCATAATGGGCCTGGGTGAGATTTGAACTCAGAATGTAAAGAGCTGTAACCAAATAGCACCATAAAGTATTTTGTCCTATGTCATTCCACTGATTCTACTATCCACCATCAGTGTTTATTTCTTAAACCTGATTAAATTACGTTGATCGACTGATCAAAGCAAGAAGAAAAATATAACGAGATGCGATAAATATTCTACTACAGTACCAAGCTTAACCAAAACCTTGTGATTGGATTTGGTAGACAGAAACTGAAAGAATCCCATCTTGCATATATTTCCTTATCATTATTTTAATATCCACTTTTTCCATACAATATCTCAAAGCTTTAGAATTTAATATCAAAACATCTGAGACATTATTAGAATTACATTATTTACAATGGACAGATAAGTGTCCTCACCTTGTTTGTTGTTACCACAACGTTTCAGCTGATGTACTCTCCAGCCTTCATCAGGTGTTCTGGTGGAATTTTGAACCCGACCCCTTATTTGACTAATGGGTTCACTGTTCTCATTCCTAAGGTATTCTTTTTTTATTTGCTGATGTTATTTTTTCTGTAGATATTATTTCCCAAGTCTCTGCCTGGGATTGAACTCAAGATCCAAGGGCTAGTAGCCCGTGCTCTTATCCACTTTGCTATATGCTCATAGGCAACTATAGAGTTTTGGGCTTATAAAGCTAATATTTCATCTTTTCTTAATACCGGTTCCCATGTTACATTCATATCTGCATTAGGTCTGCCTAGCATATGTGCTGCCTCTTTTAATTATGAAAATTAAAATTAAAATATGAAAATTAAAAGAGGCAGCACATATGCTAGGGCTTGGGGAAATAATATCTAATGAAAAAAATAACATCAGCAAAAGAAAAAAAGGAATACCTTAAGAATGAGAACAGTGAACCCTATTAGTGAAATAAAGGGTTGGGTTTGAAATTCCACCAGAGCACCTGATGAAGGCTCCAGCTGAAATATTGTGATAACAACAAACAAGAGAAGGGCACCTATCCATTCATTGTAAATAATGTACATAATTCCTCATCTCAAAAATATAGAATAGTATTGTTAGAATTGTCTTATATTTAACCCTCTCAGCCCTAGGCTCCTCTGGCTAACTTTACCCCACACCACTTGGGCTCCTGAGAAAAAATGAATTGTTGCGTTATAGGCACAGGAGTGGCTGTGTGGTAGGCAGCTTGCTTACCAACCACATGGTTCTGGGTTCAGTCCCACTGCATGGCACCGTGGGTAAGTGTATTCTACTATAGCCTTGGGCTGACCAAAGCCTTGTGAGTGGATTTGGTAGACAGAAACTGAAAGAAGCCCGTCATATATATATATATATATATATGTAGTTAATCCAAACAAGAAAACACAAAAAAAACCAACAACGCGAGGACGTGGAACAAATATAGTATTATTGGACGCTAAGGAAAGAAGGAGGGTTTAACGTTTCGAGCGGAGCTCTTCGTCGGAAACATAGGAGAAGGAAAGATCCAGAGAAGGGAAGACAGAGAAAAAAAAAAAAAATCGCCAACGGTACACACGAGGTCACCTCCCCAACATTGCTTGACAACCGATGCATAGCAGTTCAACAAAAAAGATCGATAGAATAAGTACTAGGCTTACAAAGAATAATTTCTGGGGTCAATTCATTCGACTAAAGGCGGTGCTCCAGCATGGCCACAGTCAAATGACTGAAATGAATAAAAGAATATACAGTTCATTACCGCCTTATTTGGCTGAAATTATGTTTAAGCTATTCCTGTTACATGGTGTGACAGGGTTAATGAACAGTCACATAGGACATGGGTGATTTCAACGATTATCTGTCATAACATAGAGAGAACCAACCAGTTACTCTGCTCAGATATGATGGAAGCCTTGGTGGTATTCAAGACAGCTTCCGGCTCCACCTAATTGTTTGAACTGCAGGTTAGCTCTCTTCTTTTTAGCTACTCCACTTAAAATTTCTATGGAAATCAAGTTAGGAGTGTTATTTGGCCAAGGAAAAACTTTGATGTGATCAGCAAAAGAGGCAGGGGATATTTTTGGCACTGTGGTCAGGTGCCAAATCCTGGTAAAAATAGCAATAATCATATTGGCTGGTGGAACCCTCCGAATTTTCTAGGTAGATTTCTGTGATATTTATGACCCTAAGAAAACACCACGGGAAGGATATGATGTGGCACTCTAAATTACCACTGACTGTCGGGACTTGATGCTGGACTTCAAACAGCTGAAATTCTGTGCCTTTCTGCAACCTTGGTTTCCAAATGAGATACAAAACTGCCTCTCATCAGAAAACAACACCTAGGACCATTGCTCAACACTTCACTGTTGCTTCACCCTGGCCCAAGTCAACCACTTATAACACCACTTCTCACAATTCATTAAGAAGTGTACAAGAGCTGGTTACTCTGTTGTCGTACTCCATTTCTCAATGCTGTCTGGGTATGTTGTAGCCTTTCGTTCTCTAACTCTTGCTTCTTCTCTCTTCATAAGGATCTCTCCCACTTTGTAAAACCTGCTCCTTTGCAGACTTTTCTCCTAAGTCCCTCTTGCTGGGACACAGCTTTCTACTATATCTTGCTTGTTAAGACAATATTCAAAGAGAGATGCATTAACAAAGAACCTTTGAGAACAGCCAGGTTTTTCAGTGATAATCTCCTTTGTTTTTCATTCTTTGTTGAGCTTGTCAGCAATGGTCGTATAGACACCTGCTAAATCACAATCCTCACCCATGATTGCAACACTATCATTTACCGTGAAATTAACATACATACATACATATAATATATACATATATATATATATATATATATATATAATGTAATGCATTGTCAAGTGCTCAGAGAACAGTGAAAATCAAAATAATGATGTACAACACATTGATTCTTAATATGTTCCAGTAGATTCAGGTGTGAATATCGTAATTGCTGTTGTATTTTATCTGAGGAGAACAACTCTTCCATTCTGATAATGTGTGTCCACAACACACTCAATTCATTGAGATAAGAGGGACTTATATATGTGTGTGTGTATGTGTTTGTGTTTGTGTATATGTATGTGTGTGTATATGTGTATATATATATATATGTGTGTGTGTGTGTGTATATATATATATATGCACACATATATAATATATATATACACATGTATAGCTATATGTGTATATATATGTGTGTGTGTGTATATACATACACACATGCATGCATACACACATACACACAACATATATATATATATATGTATGTATGTATGTATACACACACGCACATATATATATATACATACACATATATAAATTATGTTACAGTATTGGCTGAAGTAGAATAATTCAAATGTGCTCAGACAATATTAATGTAATATTCTGTGATAAGCAGAACTCACATATTTGTCTGTTGCACTTGTTAGTCTACAGTAATAATAATCATTCTAGAAATTAGTAAGATTCCTCACAGATTGAAATGAAGCTCTACTGCCACAGCTATTGTTGTATAAGAATTATAACATTTTGTGATTATTTACTTTAATTTAAAAAATTTTTTTACTCATAATATTCTAATTTTCTGAGACGCACTTGTAGAAAGATCTTAAATAATGTGATTTTTTTTTTCCTTTTAAGAAAATTCACTTAGAGGCATTTTAAAAAACAAAAACAAAAAAAAATATTTACTTTTTATTGAAAAGCTTCCTAAGTAAAATTAAATCGATAATATTTAGTCTTTGGGGATATTGCTTATATTTTGCAAGCACACCTACCAAATACTCACCATTGACTCTCTAACATCATATTTATAATTTGTTTACATCGGTTCTTAGTTACAAAAAAAAATATAAATAAACAAACGTATTCTTTATGAAAATCTAGAATAGTTCTTTCTCAAAAAATTTAATTTGAAATTCCTTTTAACTTGCTTCTTAATTAGTTTTATAATTACTTTGTTGTTAGTGGGAGCATTTATTTTTAAATTTCGTGAAATAGTCTTTTCAAATTGTATGTCTTCTATTCTAAAGTACATTTTGGTTTCGAGTCTTGTGGGAGAGGTTAAGTTGATTAGACCAACCCCAGGACACATCATCATCATCATACAGTGTTTTAAATCCAGGTTTTGTCCCCACTAACGGGGGTGGCCAGATCTACCACAATGTCATAACAACCAAAGTAGGCAGGTGCAGCCTACCCCAAACTTTGGGCTGGCTGGTCCCATTCTCCTTTGCTATCATAAGGCTTTTTCTGGAGCTGGATTTTCTACGGGGAGCTTGCCCTTGCTTACCCCCAACCTCAGTTTCTAGACATGAGTGGTCCTGAGACCAAGATATCTATCATGATTTTTAAGAAATGTGGTGGAAAACAAACTCAGGAAGGCAGAGACTCTACCCCCTGAAATCCCTTTTGGAGCCCCCTTACCTAACTCAACAGGTACTTATTTTATCAACCCTGAAAGGACGAAAGGCAAAGCTGACCTTGGCAGAACTTGAACTCAGAATGTAACAATGAACAAAATGCTTAGTGTCATTTTGTCTGGTGTGCTAATGGTTCTGCCAATTCACCGCCTTTATTCTCAAATATATATTGAAATGTCTGAATGCAGTCTAGACTCCTTGGTTTATTTATCCAAAACTTACAGTCAGCTTTTACTCATTTTCCTTTTTAGCTGACATAGCTCTAAACGCAATAGAGAGGTTTGCTTTGTATGCATATGGTTTTTGGTTTAGGCTCAGTTCCATTGAATGGCACCCTGGGCATTTGTCATCTATTGTAGCTTTTGAATTGTGGATAGAATTTGACCAGTAGGTGTATGGAAAAGCTCATCATATATATATATATATATATATATATATATATATATATGTGTGTGTGTGTGTGTGTGTGTGTGTGTGTATGTGTGTTTGTGTATACTCCTGTGAGAAAAAATATAAATATATAAATCCTTCATAGACAAAGGTGTAGTTGCCTCGTAAGAAGTTTGTTTCCAACCATATGGTTTCAAGTTCAGTGCTACTGAATGGCACCTTGGGCATTCTACTACAGCCCCAGCTTGGCCAAAGACTTCGGAATGGATATGGTGGATAGAAACTGAAAGAAGCCTATTCGTGTGTGAGTGTGTGTTACTGTCTCTTTGCCTTGACATCATGTGATACTTGTGAAGTAGTGTCACCACCATACAAACAGTGTCCTTTGTTTCCACTCTTCTGTGAAAACATGCAGCTTCATTGGAAATATTACCTTATTTGGAAATAGGTGGGGGTTGGCAACAGGAAGGGCATATCTCTGAAGAAAATCTGCCTCGACTAATTCCATCTGACCCATGCAAGCCTGGGAAAGTGGACATATGATGATGGTGGTGGTGGTGATGAAGATGAGTTGCATCCCTTCACATTATGAGGTAAACTAAGCAATTCAATAAATAGATATTGATTAATACCCCCCCCCCAAAAAAAAAGTTACCAGACAGAACTAGATTACATGATCGATATATTTGTCTAAAACCCTTGAATGCAGTACCACTTATGCTTGTAATGGCATTTACCTGGTGTGGATTGAGCCATCTCCAACCTTAGAGCTCACCACGTCCCTCACAAATGCTGACCACACTCAACTGTAAATGCTGTAAAGGATACTCACTTCTGGTTCCACTGCTAAAGACCATAAACACAGGTGCCTGATTGTGCTTCCATGACCACCTTTACCATCACCAGCCATATCTTCAGTTGTCTTCCAATTCATTTGTAAGTAGTGCTGTTGCATGGCTGTTGCATGGCTGCAGTCCAATGACTGTCAGCAGTAAAAGAATAAAAACAATAACAGAATCTGAGAACTGAGGCTTAAGGAATGATGCCAGGGTACCAATCGCAGTTCTCATGTTTTCACAAGAGCTCTGCTGTAATTCATGGTAAAAGCAATTCTTTGAGATTCACTTTACATGAGTATAAATAAGATACTTTGTACCAATCACTATCAACAATTATCAGAGCTGTTTAATTAACAAATGTTTCATTAGTTTGTAGTCTTAAATTCAGTTTCCACTACAAAACTAAAGAAAACATTGAAAATGTTTTTTCAAATATCTCTTCTCTTGAATCTCTGTATGAAGCAAAAAAAAAAAAAAAAAAAACCTACGGATGTATCTTAACAAGTAGTCATTACTACAGTTCTATATTTAAGAGATGAGGAATTATGTACATTATTTACATTTAACAGATATTTGTCCTCATCTTTGTTGTTAACACGTTTTGGCTGATATACCCTCCAGCCTTCATCACGTCTTGGGGAAATTTCAAACTTGGGTTCTCATTCCTAAGGTATTTTTCGATGTTATTATTATTCAGGAATTGAACTCGGAATCTTAGGGTTAGTAGCCTACGCTGTTAACCACTACACCATATGCCCATGGGAATATGGTGTGTAAATAATGTAAATAAGTAGTCAGTAGTTTATGTAACGTTGGTTTTTTTGTTTTTGTTTTTTTTTTTGTAGTGGTTTTGCAATGTTCTTTTGCATACTCTGTATGTAAATGTGAATATTCAAAGGGTCTGTAGGTTAAGATGAAAGGAATGAACAACAAAAGAACTAAGACATCAAATCTCATCATTGGCAGTGTGGTGTGTGAACTTCAAAAAAAAAAAAAAGAAATGCTTAACACTCTACAAACTGACATGCTAGCCTCTGTGTAGCTGGTCGACTTGCTAGAAATAGCAACCAAATCTCCTTCACATCAAATCCCTGCCCCATCTCAAACAAGGCACATTGGAGAATTTGTAATCCTAGATAGATGAATTGGTCATGGTTGTGATGTTTCCTTTGATATATTTGATCTATCAGCATGTTGACATGCACTAAACAACAACAACAACATAACATAACATTCTAACTCACTGTAATGATAGAAGCTTGTCGCTGTAGGTTGTACAGACAACTGTAACAGTTGTTAGAGTAAGGTGTTCAATCTTTGTAATTTTATGAGGTGTGTAGCCAGCTTCCTTTCTTGTTTCATATCAGTGACTGGGGCCGGTGCGCATTGATGCCGTTGAGAAGTAGGCCCCAAAACGGCGCGCATTTTCTCCTGATGACCCCATACACTTGCTGGCTTCCGGTATATGGAGCTTTTGACTCGTAGCACTTGCATGTGCAAGTTGTTTGCAAGACATATATATATATATATATATATATATATATATATATGTATATGTATATATATATATATATATCACCGTGATCACCGTGACCAACCAGGCCATCAGATGTTGTTACACATCGCTGGTCACAATGCGCTTTGCATTGTTTTAGCCTTCAAATGACGCCACCCCGCTGGCTAAGCGAGCAGGCCATATATATATATATATATATACATACATATATAAATATATATATACACATATACATATATGTATGTATATATATATATTTGTGTGTGTGTGTGTATATATATATATATATATATATATGTATGTGTGTGTTTGTGTATCTGTGTTTGTCCCCCAACATCGCTTGACAACCGATGCTGGTGTGTCTACGTCCCTGTCACTTAGCGCTTTGGCAAAAGAGACCAATAGAATAAGTACTAGGCTTACAAAGAATAAGTCCTGGGGTCAATTTGCTCGAATAAAGGTGGTGCTCCAGCATGGCCACAGTCAAATGACTGAAACAAGTAAAAGAGTAAAAAGAGTATATATATATATATATTATATATAAAAGAAGTCTGGTACAGTCTTCTGCCTGGACAGCTCCTGTCAAATTGTTCAACCCATGCCAGCATGGAAGAGGGCCATTAAACAATGATGATATATATATATATATATATATATATATATATATATATATATATTGTTATATTTCGGAATGGTCATATATAAACACACACACACATATATATAAACACACACACACACATATATATAAAGAGAGTTTGAGAGAAAGTATGTGAAAGAAAGTGAATGAAAGATTGAGAGAAAGAAAGAGAGGACTACATTGTGCAATGTGTTTGTACACTTTTGGTATTGTACGTTGAGTGTGTGATTTGAGTAAGATTTGGCTGCTACTTCTAGCAGGACATGTGACCCACCATATAGAAGCTGTCTTATTGGTGAATTGGAGACAGTATCTCCAGTGATGTCCTAACAGTCATTGTTGCAAACATATATACAAGTACTTTTTTATACTTTTCTTTTTTTTACCTGAGTATAGCCATTTCATTTATTATACCACCAGCTCAGGTGATACTTCACCTTTAGCTAGCAGTTCAGAAGGCAATAGGCAATTTGACTGATCAATAAACTTTTTCTCAGTGACAGATTGCAATTTTTGACTCATCAATGGCTTGTCCTCCTCTATTTTGCTGCTTCTACTGCTGTTGTAGCTTTGATTCTTTCCAACTTGCTGGCTACATCTATGGCACTTAATGTAAACGTCCATTCTTAACCCCCCCCCCCCACATCGTCACCAAGACACATCAATCTACTCCAACAACATTAAACAGAATATGAACATACAAGTTGTTTTTTGTTTGTTTGTTTTGCTGCATGATTATATTCGAGTGTTGACTGTATGAGAAGAAATTTTATCTATCACTGCACTCAAAAATGTGTGAGTGTGAGTGATTGATTAATTGATTGATTGTATTATGGATTGGACATGTCTACTTTGTTGGTTTTTAACCATCAGGTCAATACTGGCTGCGTTGACCTAGGATTCAAGGTGTTCTAGTCCTAACCATTTTATCATTTTTTTAAAAATATTTTTATTTCATTTTTAGCCCTTAAACCTGCTTGAGACCATCCCTGGTACTACAATACAAACTTCCTGTTTATAAATGGTTAAAATTAAAACCTTTTAAAATTTCATGTTAATTTATACTCCAAACATGACTTTAATTACAAGGTTGTTTTATTAAATTATTCATTATCTTCAAAATTTTTTAAAACAAAGAAGTGTTTTTAACCCTTTAGCATTTAAACTGGCCACATCCGGCTTAAATATTTTGCCACTTTTATGTTCAAACTGACCAGATCCAGCATTTTACACTTGCCCTGCAATACACAATCACAAAATCTTGAAGCCACAAGATAGTGCATGATTAATAAAAAGACACTGTGAATCTATAAGCATAACACTTAATAGAGTAATCTGAATAGTAAAGGGTTCATTAAAAAAATGGTAACAAAAGGGTTATGGCAGCAGGGTATGATTTCTGGCGACCACAGAGAGGTTCCTTTCTTGGCTCTGGACATGTCCTTATTTAGGTGTTAGGTAGTGCTGCAGTAGAAAGGTCGGAGCATCTTGGGTAGAGGTCTATGTTTAAATGTTATTTAGTGCTGTGTTGGAAGGGAGGGACTGTCTCCAGTACCAACCACCTGCTGAGGATATATTTGTTTTAGTTGGTAGTGCTGTCCTGAATGGGAGAGATGGTCCTTGGTCCCACCCATTTCCTCAGGTTGTGAGGAAAGTACATGCTGTCAGCAAGCTGACTCAGCCAAGGAGTGGAATGAGTTTTGTACAGAGACACAGTGCAGTAGATTTTAGCAGATTTTGAATTATATACGAAGTACGTGCATTTATATGATTCTGTACGTAGATGTACATTCACTTTCATATTTAAATGAATGCATGTTTATTTGTTTGTATACTAACATACATACATATGCATACATGAACATGTTCTCTCTCTCTCACATGCACACACACACACATTCACACACATTCACATACAGATATACTAATACATACTTATATACATTGATGGATGGGTGGATGGCTGAACAGACAGACTGATGGACTTCTGTCTACCAAATCCACTCACAAGGCTTTGGTTAGCCTACAGCACCTCAGACAAGAAGATACTTGCTCAAGGTACCATACAATGTGACTGAACCCTGAACCATGTGATTGGAAAGCAAACTTCTTAACCACGCAGCCACAGCTACATCATCTTATAAAAGACAAAGCAAAAAAAAATAACAAAAGCAATGAATGGAAGTACACATTGGTTAGGGATAGAAAAAGACAGGCTAATCACAGCAGGAACACGTTTGATCCTAAGCCTCCTGGATTAGGGTCAACATGAGCTAAACGGCCACAAATTTTCAATATCTTTCGATTGCATGGTTCCCTTAGACACACCCAGTTGCTGATCACTGTTCTTCTATTAAATTATATTTCTTGAACGAATTCAATTCAATGCAGCCGTAATTCTTCCTTTATCCGTTTAAAATATGCAGCTTGAAGAATTTTTAAAGCATATGATGCTGCTTTATTCTTCTTAACCATTCTTTTTACACGATATGTATTGTATGGCTCCTTTTATTTGTTGCTTATTGGAAAGCTTTCATATATTATCAATAACATTTTCACATTTAAAAATAGATTTATACAGAGTTCTTATTGTAAAATTACTTGTTCCATATTTAAATCTATTGTTACTATTATGATTAAACCAGCTCCTCTTTCTTCTCTCTCTCTCTCTCCCCTTTCCCCCTCTCTTCTCTTTTCTTTCTCTCTCTCTCTCTCTCTCTCTCTCTCTCTCTCTCTATATATATATATATATATATATATAAGATATATATATATATATAAAGCTTATTCTGTCAGTTTCCTGACTGGACTTCTTTTATTATTGGATAAAAGGTTGATGAAATGGAGAGCTTTTTTCCATCTTGTGTTTTTGTCATTATTTTTTCTTTTCTCCAATGTTTGTACTTAGGATTATTTCACAAAATAATACTTTAACACATTAGAAACAACCCTTGTGAACATTTCTTTTTGTTTCAAAAGCTTAAATGAAGCAGGGCTTGATAGATTTTTGTGATCAGTTCAAGTAAGTTTGCTTTTCAAAATAATTATTTTTGTTTATTTTTTATTTCTCTTCTGCTGCAACAACCATTAGAACATTCCAGTATTATTAATCCCACTTAAGCATTTTTTCCTTCTTTTTTTTTTTT
>NC_043010.1:25587988-25590488 GCF_006345805.1 Octopus sinensis
CACGCACATACACATACACACACATACATACGCACATAATACATGCACACACACATATACACACACACACACCAGCAAAACATGCCCACATATACCTCCATAAACAATACTCATACAGATACGTACACAATTATACACAATGGGCACAGATACACACGCACATACATGCACGTAAGCACACACAAGCTCACGCATGCACATTACGCCTACACAACTTCCAAAACTCCCACACACACACACATACACAAATTCACATACACACAATATATGCCTACACGCGCACATACACATATGTATACACAAATAGACACAGACACACACACACACGCACACAAAAACATGCACACACATACGCACACACACACAAATGCACACACCCAACACTCACAACCCCACGGATACACATATATACACCCACATACACTTACACACACACATACACACGCACACATACACGCACACACAACTACATGCACATACATACACACACACACACACACAAATGAACCCACACATACATCCCATACACACAGCACACAATTATACATACATGTGTACACACATACGCACGTACAAGCACACACGCACACATACACAAATTAAAGCACAGTTATTCGCCATACACAAACTCTACGCATACACACACGAACACACACACACACACACACCACACACACACACTACAAACAAAACACACATACTTCAAACTAGCAGTACCTCTCACTGACCATGGGTAGACACAAGAGCCACTCCTAATTCCTTCTTCCTTGACCTTAAACAATACTAAGCCCTACAACACACATAGATTAACAGCCACAACCACACACACACACACACACGTGTTATCCTTGCACGCATACACACACACGCAGACCTTCGCGCATGCACATATCCACACTTACTTACATATACCTCCTCTTGCACTCTCCTGTCTTTGAAAGAACTTTTCTTCACCCATTTCCTTCCGGTCATTCAAAATGTGACCGCGTGTGTACCGTTGGCGATTTTTTTTTCCTCTGTCTTCCCTTCTCTAGATCTTTCCTTTTCCTATGTTTCTGACGAAGAGCTCTGCTCGAAACGTTAAACCCTCCTTCTTCCCTTCCTTCCTGAGCGTCCAATAATACTATATTTGTTCCACGTCCTCGCGTTGTGTTTTCTCTTTGTGTTTTCATGTTTGGATTAACTATATATATATATATATATACACACACATATATTTTTATACATTATATAAAGTATGTGCATCATTTATCTTATTCTTAGTTTTTTGAATATATAAAATATATAAACATAATTTATGTCTTCATTATTATATGTTATATATTATATATCATACATTCCGCTGAGGTCGGCTTTGCTTTTCGTCTCTTTCAGAGTCGAAAAATTAAGTATCAGTTGCGTACTGGGGTCGATCTAATTGACTGACCCCCCCTATCCCCACCTCTCCAAAAATTTCAGGCCTTGTGCCTAGAGTAGAAAGGATTACATTTCATTTATACATAGTTTATCTTATTGCTATAGTTTTATACGTTATTTGTAAAACTATTGAAATCATTGCAAGACACAACGATAATTTTAGAAAAATAAAGAAGGAAATGAGTGGAAACTTTAGTGTTAAATTATAAGGTACTAAAAGAGAGTGACTCTTCTCAGACACAACAGAATATATACATAGTGTATCTTATACTTTTATACATTATATATATATATATAATATATATATATACGTACACACATAGTTTACCATTCTTATAACTTTATACATTATATATACAATATATATTTATGTTAACAAAGTTAAAATTTGTTTCATTGTCTCTCTTGTCTTTGATCAAGTCTTTTTTCGTTTTTTAAGTATTAATGCTTTTAGCTCATTAAATCACATTCAAACTACCTTGATTCCAATCACTTTGGTCTAACTTTTTAGCTTTAATAGCATTTAATTAGCTCCTCATTAAAGTTTATCAGTTTCATGTCCATGCATTCTCATCACATGTATAAAAGCATTGCACTTTTCCATCACAGCATATTTTCATCATCATCATCATCATCACCATCATCTTCGACCTGATATCCAAGCAAGCTAATATTTCCTTGTAGCCAGACATGTTTTCGGATATTAAGGTTACTGCTTTTATGATAGCAGTACTTGTTGACACTATCACATGATGTCAAGACAAGGAAATACAAACACACACACACACACTTTCAAACAACAGAAGTCTTTCAGCGTCTCACTACGAAATCTACTCACAGCTTTGGTCAACGTGGGGCTATATTAAAAGACACTTGCCCAAGGTGCCACACAGTGGGACTGAATCTCCATCCAGGGTAACTGGGAAGTAAACTTCTCAACTACACAGCCATGCTTGGGTCTTTGTATATAAAAATATATATTTTTTTAATCTTTTACTTGTTTCAGTCATTGGACTGCAGCCATGCTGGGTCATTGCATTGAAGAATTTTTAGTGAAATGAATCAAGCCCAGTCCTTATTTTAT
>NC_043010.1:25595488-25645488 GCF_006345805.1 Octopus sinensis
TTCCTGTTTGTGCCATCACTATTTATAACTGTCAATATTTTATTGCTAACTCCTAACCTATACTTTGCAGGAGTGGGTTGTTGTATATATTCTTCAATATATTTTTGTTTTGTTTTCCAATTTACCTGTGTATACAGTATATAGCTACTGGTTTATATTAGTTTCCTTGTTTGATTAGCTCACTTGTTTACTAATACCTGAGACAGCTTTCCTTTTTTTTTTTTTTGCTTTCCTCTTATCAATATTTTCACACATATGATTCATTCTGAACCAAACTTGAATAGAATATCGATCTTTTCTCATCTCACCTCAAAGAAAACTCATCACTAAACCAATATTCTGCTTCTAAATTTCTCTTCATAACACTCAACTTTAATTCAGATGGCAGGTCAAATCTATCACCAAGTTAATACCACCACCATCACCACCCACCACCATCACCACCACTACCACCTGGTACATGGGCGTCTTTAGTAAAGTTGACCCTGTTGCAAGCCTTCAGGTCAGGTCTTTGCTTTGAGGAACTTGGTATGTTAATACACTGCTTCCCATTGTGACAACCCATGAGTTGTGGATTCTTTTTACTTTTCCTTCACCAACCAGGAAGGCCTTGCAAAAACAATGCATTGAGTACTGATTTACCTGCAAAGAAAACAAAAAATTAAAAAATGTATGTTCATTGATTTGTTAAGTAGTCTACTTTTAAAAGAAAAAGGAAAAAACAAGAAATAAACAAAGAAAGAAAACCTTGCTACGTTATTATTCTGTTATTCTTTTATTTGTTTCAGTCATTTGACTGCAGCCATGCTGGAGCACCGCCTTTAGTCAAACAAATCGACCCCAGAACTTATTCTTTCTAAGCCTAGTACTTATTCTATTGGTCTCTTTTGCCAAACCACTATGTTACGGGGCCATAAACATATCAGCATCAGTTGTCAAGCAATGGTGGGAGGACAAACACAGACACGCAAACAAACAATATATATATATATATATATACACATATATACGATGGGCTTCTTTCAGTTTCCGTCTACCAAATCCACCCACAAGGCTTTGGTTGGCCCAAGGCTATAGCAAAAGACACTTGCCCAAGGTGCCATGCAGTGGGACTGAACCTGGAACCATATGGTTAGTAAGCAAGCTACTTACCACACAGCCACTCCTATGCCTATGTTAACTATCCTGAATCTTACAACTGACAAGTGTTTTAAGGGCACCATTTTGTGATCTGTTAATGAGTTGCTTATCCATTCCTTGATGTTGTCTGTCCATTCCTCCAATATATTGAAAAGCCATTAGATCTTGTTAAATGGCCATACCATCTCAACTATCATTCCTCCACTGTCTTAGGAAGGTGTTTATGGGGGCCAGTGTGATGTTTGAATGGTTTCACAAACCCACTTGTTAGTTTGCCAAATTCTTCAAACACCAGCTTAATGATGATGAAGTTATTTTACTAAATTCTTCATTATTTCCAAAAATTAATCAAACCAAATGCAATGCATTTCTAGAAGAAAAAGGTTAAAGTGATATAATTTAAAACCTTGTATTAAAATTCCTTGTTAATTTATATTCTGAACACCAGCTTGATAATGACAAAGTTATTTTACTAAATTCTTCGTTATTTTCAAAATTGATTGAAGCAGAAGTAGTGTATTTCTTCAGAAATATGGTAATGAAAGGGTTAAAAAGACTGCTTTGAACTAAAATATTTGATGAGACTGTTTGCATAAAATAAATTGGAAAGAAATCTTGTTCTCAGTCTCATTGAAATATATCTTGACCTCATTTGAAAGTGTCCATATATTTAAAAAAAAAAATTAACATTAAAAATGAAAGTAAAACAAACCCCTTAAAAATAAATAAAAATCTTATACAAAATTTTCTTTGATTGAATTAGTCATTCAATATGAGTAGATCAGTTTTTGATTAAAATGTTTGTCTATGAGTCAAAAATAAAGGGGAAATCTTCAGAATGTTTAAGTGGAAAAAATAAGCTATTGCTTTTAAGTCACCATGTTTGTTTATATTTCCATGGTTTAAAAAAAACATGTCGTCAAATTTATTATTGAAATTGTTGTCATCATCATCATGCTCCTCCTCTTCTCCTTCTTCCTCATCATTATGTTGTAGTAGTTGGAGGGTGGTGGATTAACAGAAGTCAGAATTTAAAAATGCCTTATAGTATTTTCTTTTTGCTCTGTCCTTTCTGGGTTCCTATCCCACAGAGGCCAACTTTACCTTTTCACCTTTCAGGGTCAGTGTTTTAGGAGGTGGCAGGCTGGCAGAATCTTAAGAACATCAGGAAAAATGCTTCTTCTTGATCCTTTACATTCTGTACCAGGCGCAGGAGTGGCTGTGTGGTAAGTAGCTTACTAACCAACCACATGGTTCCGGGTTCAGTCCCACTGCGTGGCATCTTGGGCAAGTGTCTTCTGCTATAGCCCCGGGCCGACCAATGCCTTGTGAGTGGATTTGGTAGACGGAAACTGAAAGAAGCCTGTCATATATATGTATATATATATATATATTATATATATAATATATATGTTTGTGTGTCTGTGTTTGTCCCCCTAGCATTGCTTGACAACCGATGCTGGTGTGTTTACGTCCCTGTCACTTAGCGGTTCGGCATAAGAATAAGTACTGGGCTTACAAAGAATAAGTCCCGGGGTCGATTTGCTCAACTAAAGGTGGTGCTCCAGCATGGCCGTAGTCAAATGACTGAAACAAGTAAAAGAGTAAAAGAGTAAATTCTGAGATCAAATCTTGCTGAAGTCAGCTTTACCTTGCATCCTTTCAAGGTTGATGAAGTAAAGCAGTGGTTCCCAAACTTTTTCAGGCTGCTGCCCCCTTGGTTCCTAATGCTCCCTATCTCTCACCATCACAGACATAGACCATTTTCTGCAGAAAATTCAAAACTTCACCTATTTAACCCTTTATTTGTTTGTTTCTTTACATCCACTGCCCCGTTTTGGTCACCCCATTATTGCCCCAATTTTCTTCATGGATCTTTCCACCTCACCCAGGGAGCAGTACTGCCCACTTTGCAAACCACTGAAGTACTGGGGCCAGTATAACTGATGCTTTCCCTACCCCTAAAATGCCAGACTTGTGCCAAAATTTGAAAGTTATAAAGGCACCAACTGTGCTGAGCCTTTACCATTTCAGACAAAGTGCATAACAGCATCTCTTTTGGCTTTTTGTCTCTTTTAACTCTTTAGCCATTCGACTGTGGCCATGCTTTGGCACTGCTTTGAAGAATTTTAGTTGATCAAATGGACACCATACATTTTTTTAAAGCCTGGTACTTATTCTAACAGTCCCTTTTGCTAAACTGCTAAGTTATGAGGGATGTAAACACACCAACACTGGTTGTCAAGCAATGGTGGACACACACACACACACACACACACACACACACACACACACACACACACACACACATATATTTATGATGGGCTTCTTTCAGTTTCCGTCACCCAATACCATGCACAAGGCTTTGGTCAGCCCATGGCTATAATTGAAGACAATTGCTCAAGGTGCCATGCAGTGGGATTGAACCCAGACCCAAGCGGTTGGGAAGCAAACTTCTCACCTACACAGCCACACCTGGGTCTTTATGTTGTGAGTTCAAATGCCACCAAGGTGGACTTTGCATTTCATCCTTTCGGATGTACCAGTTGAGCATTGGGGTTGATGGAATCAACTAACGCCCCCCCCCCAATTGCTGGGCTTGTGCCAAAATTAGAAAGAATTATTTTCATGAAACTTCTTCACATACTTATTTACACATTTATTTGAAAAGAAAGAAATTTAACATTTAAAAACCAAAAAAGTAACATTGGAAAAAATACCACTTTTTTTTTACATTTCAGAAATATTTTTGCCTTTGTTATGTTTTTTATTCTTTACACATATATTTGAAGAGTAGATTATTAAATGCTTTAAATATCAACAATGGTTTACTCGTTAGTTGATTATATATACATATATATATATGTGTATGTGTTTTGTTTTGTTTCTTTTTTTCTTTCCATATGTTTATGCATTAAAATCATCTTTCTTATTCAGTCAATCAGTAAAATCGTTTTCTCTAAACATAATCCTCTTTATAAATAATCTTTGTATTTGCAGAGATGATTTTTCTCTATTATAGAATTATTGTTGTTATTATTATTATTATTATTATTATTATTATTATTATTATTATTATTATTATTATTATTATTATCATTGCTGCTGCTGCTTTTGTTATTGTTGTTGTTGTTGTCGTCATCATCATTATCATTATTATTATTATATTATTATTATTATTATATTATTATTATTATTATTAGAACTACTAGTCTATCAGAATCTTATACTCTACAATAAGTTACTTAATTTTAATATTTAAAATTAGTCAAGTTAAAGGAAACATTGACATTTTATTATATTTCCAATACTCTGCGCGTGTATACGTGTGTGTGTGTGTATATATATATATATTATATATATAATATATATATATATATATATATATATATATATATATATATATCTATATATATATATACATACACACACACAATATATAATATATATATATATATATATATATATATAATATATATATATATATAATATAATATATATTATTGGTGAATTGAAGAAATGGAGCTGAACGCAGATTGAACAGAAACGTTTTATTCATTCTACACGTGTTTCGAAAGGCACAAATTACCAAAATCCGATTGAATAATGGGACCATATTGTGTCTTTCTCTTCAGGAAGAAAATAGGAAATCCGTTGGAAAAACAAAAACAGAACAGAGGCGGAGCAAAAACAATCGAACTATGCTCCTAAGAGCCCATGGCGAAACTGTTTATCAGTGTATGTTGAGAACCGGTGGTTGAAGAATTTAACGGGTCAGGCATCGGTCAATCATGTGGGTGAGGTGTGTGGGTGTTCTTTGTGACCGAGAATAAAGTTCTGACTATTTAAGGAATATTGGATGTTTTATAAAGGGCGAGAAAAAATCTACTTAGAGACGTGTGGTGTGTATACTGTTCTATATATGTGTGTGTTGGCGTAGGGGTAGAAAACATTTTTTGTGTACGTGTGTGCGTTTGATCGTTCGGCTGTCAGTGGCTACTGCCGCGAGAACCGTTGGGTGGCAGAAAAAAAATATATATATTATGTTTTATGTGTGTGTGTGTTCATCTAAGCCTGCCTTGTCAAGGAAACCCCCGCTGTGAAAAAACCAAGCCCCGTTTGTCTTACAGGAGTAATTCCCCTTGCAGTGGTTAATCGTAGATATCTTAAAGGCTATTTCAGAATTTGTTACCAAGGGCTATGGGTGCCGGTATTATTATAAACGCTATTTAAAAGCCAGATAAGTGTAACGCTGCCAATGGGGGCATCGAAAAGCCGACTGTAAAAGCCCGTTTACCATCCGGCCTCTGGCAAACAAAATATGGAAGAGTTCGGAGACACAAAGGTTGCACTGCCTTCTGCCCCTATCAAATGGGAGGGCCACCGACAAAATTGACCATTCCAGCCTGTAGCTTAAGTTCGTATCCTTCAGTCGCCATATTAGCTTACTGAGTCCCGTGGTCTGGCGCTTGTTCATGTCCCGAAAAGTTGCGTAATGGTTGGAGACACGCAAAGACAATCTTGAGGATGAGGCCCCTACTAAGTGAAGACATCTGAGTCCGTGTAAACCTTGCATTGGTAGACGGCGTTTTTGATCTTGGAGTTCGCCGACGTGAATCTTATTCTGCTAGGATTAGTTTCTGAAATTAGAACTGCGTTCCTGTCACTATATTCGTTCCGAGACCTGCAGCCGCTTACTACTCTATTTTCCACTACATCACCCACACACCCTCACCCACATGATTGACCGATGCCTGACCCGTTAAATTCTTCAGCCACCGGTTCTCAACATACACTGATAAACAGTTTCGCCATGGGCTCTTAGGAGCATAGTTCGATTTGTTTTTGCTCCGCCTCTGTTCTGTTTTTGTTTTTCCAACGGATTTCCTATTTTCTTCCTGAAGAGAAAGACACAATATGGTCCCATTATTCAATCGGATTTTGGTTATTTGTGCCTTTCAAAACACGTGTAGAATGAAATAAAACGATTTCTGTTCAATCTGCGTTCAGCTCCATTTCTTCAATTCACCAATAATGTTTTAATTTCAATTATCCGCACCAACGCACGGTTGCAACACCATATGGTTGTACCTCCAACCGTGCTGTTTACTGCTGTGATTTTTGCTACTAAGGTATCGGTTAAACTTTTGATTAATCTACTACAAGATTATTCATCTTTCTATTTCACATAATATATATATATATATATATATATATATATATAATATATATATATATATATATACATACACATATATACACACACATGGAATTATATCTATGTATTATTCCTCTAAGATGGCGCTAAATCTACATGGAAACCTGTAATTAACAGTAAACTAGTGAAACTGATGGCATTTTCTCTTGAAAAATATAAAATATGAAATAAGTTTTAGTTGCAGCAGAAAATCTTTGGAAATAAGTTAAGTGAAAAGTTTAGGTTTCATATTAAAAAGGAGTCTAAAGTTTCACAAATGTCTAACTATGATTGTCATGATGTAAAATGGTAGAGTGTCAGGTAAAATTCTGTAAACGTGATGCAGATGGATGCTGACAGCACCATAAAGAAGTACTGATATCTCAGAGTAGATGGAACATGTGAAAGTGGAAGACCCAGGAAAACATGGGATGAGGTACTAAAGAACACCCTCAGGATGCTGAACCTTTCAGGTGAGTTGATAAAGGATCAAGATGCCTGGTGCCTTGCTGTACTCTGCAGCAGAAGTGTTAAGACCAGTCCCTCTGATGGTGAAAAGTACTCATGGTGGTGCCTCATAAAAGTACCTGTGTGGCACCACATAAAAGTGCCCATGCAGTGCTACATAAAAGCATCTGCATGGTGTCACATAAAAGCACCTGTATGGTGCCACATAAAAATGCCCATGTGGTGTCACGTAAAAGCACCCTGCACACCCTGTAAAGCAGTTGGTGCCAGGAAGGGCATCCAGCCATAGAAGCCATACCAAATCAGACTGGAGTCTGGTGCGGCTCCCCAACTTGTCAGCTCTAGTCAAACTGTCCAGCTCATACCAGCATGGACAATGGATGTTAAATGATGATGATGTATTTGGTGTTAGGAAGAGCATTCAGCTGTAGAAAGATGCCACTACAGATAATTTGGAGACTGGACAGCTCCCCAGTTGGCCAACTCCTGTCAAAGCATCCAACTCATGCCAGGATGGAAAATGAATGTTAAATGATGTATTTAACTGCATCCTATCACATTCCGAGCCCAAATTATCTCCAAGATTTTTTCTTTTCTTCTTTCAGCTGATGGTTAATTTAATCAGTTATTCCTCACACCCAAAATATGTAGTCTTGTCAACCCATAACTCCTTTCCTCACATATTTCTATTGAAATACATTGCTTTTGTTTCCAACAATTTTGAAAATAATGAAGAATTTAGCAAAATAACTTCATCATTGTTTGGATATAAATTGCGTTTGGAGCATAAATTCAAATATTTTGATGAACCACAGACACCATCAGATGGGTTGATATCAAAAGGGTTAACCCTTTAGTTATATATTAATTGAGTATTATAGGCGTAGGAGTGGCTGTGTGGTAAGTAGGTTGCTTACCAACCACATGGTTCTGGGTTTAGTCACTGCATGGCACTTGGGCAAGTGTCTTCTACTATAGCCTTGGGCCAACCAAAGCCTTCTGAGTGGATTTGGTAGACAGAAACTGAAAGAAGCCCGTCGTAATATGTATATATATATATATATATATATACATATATATATGTATATGTACATGTGTGTATATGTTTGTGTCTGTTTGTCCCCACTCCAACATCGCTTGACAACTGATACTGGTGTGTTTATGTCCCTGTAACTTAGCAGTTAGGCAAAAGAGACCGATAGAATAAGTACTAGGCTTACAAAGAATAAGTTCTGGGGTCAATTTGCTTGACTAAAGGCGGTGCTCCAGCATGGCCATAGTCAAATGACTAAAACAAGTAAAAGGGTATACACAGCCTTTGTTTCAATCAATTTTAAAACAGGATAAAAATTTTAGTAAAATAATTCTTGTCATTATTAAGCAGGAAGGCTTTGAGCAGTAAGTTCGTTTCATGGAACCAGGTGCAGTCTTAAGCAGGCTGATATCAAAATGTTTTGTTTTACTCTGATTGATGGCATTTAGTCGGTGTATAATCTTGGCTCAGTCTTGATTGAGCAGACCTATGAAGAAAAACATTCGAACTGTGACCATCCCAGGTAGTTAGTATTTTGTAGGCTTATCTATTAAAAATGCTGCTATCAATTGTGATGATATTTAAACCTAAATGTTGCTCAAGCAGCAGAACTTGTGCTTCAAATTGTCACGTTACTACTTAGGGCTTTGTGCTTGTATATTATTATTATTATTATTATTATTATTATTATTATTATTATTATTATTATTATTATTATTATTATTAATTCATTAGCATATCAAATGAAATGTTTAATGGCATTTCATCATCTTTATGTTCTGAGTTCAAATTCTGGCAAAGTTGATTTTACCTTTCATTCTTTGGGGAGGGGGTCGATAAGATAAGTATTAGTTATGTACCAGGATCAATGTAATCAACTATCCCCCTCACCCTAAATTTCAGGCCTTGTACTTATAGTAGAAAGGATTATTATTATTATTATTATCATTATTATTAATTACTATTATTATTGAGTGAGAGAGCAGCACATGCCTTCAAAGTGATGCTAGGGTACAAATATATGAAGCCCAATATACTCATTATGACTACCCATCTGATAAGGGTACACCAGGCAAATGGTGATCATATGTATGCGATCAGAGATGCACATATCATCAGCCACTAAGAGAGATGCTCAACTGGTTATGGTCAAGCAAATGACAATCAAGTCTGTGGCATTGAGCTGAATATTTGCCCACCTTTTACACCAAGACAAAACATGTACCTGTTAACACTTTCAATCAGTTAAGAGCAGAAGTGAGCCACTGCCTGGTATTGCATCAGGACAGTTATTACCTCTGCCTTAGCAAAGAGGGAGGCATTCTTTTCAGTCATGTTTGTTTGTTTGTCTGTGAACAAGATATCTCAAGAACTGCTGGGGGGATTTGGATGAAACTTTCAGGAATGTTTGGCCTCGTGACTGGCACAAACTGATCAGATTTTGGGATCGATCTGGTACCGGACAAGGATTCTAGATTATTTTTTCCGTTTTTTTTTACTTAATTTTTGAGAGCGGTTTGGTACATTTTTAGTATTTTCGCCTGTGAGAGCAGTCGAGTTTTTTTTAGGTATTCTCATTTAAAAAAAATATCTCTGGCTAAACGTTGAGAGGACATTAGTGTTGCCTTTTTGAAAGTTTGCGCTCTCTGAGTGCTCTTGTTATTATCATTATGAGGTTGACATTGCCTTTCATCCTGTGGGGTCAAAAATGAAGTACCAGTTGTGCATTGGAGGTTGATGAAATCTCTTTATCCCCTTTCTCAAAATTGCTGATCTTGTGGCAAAATTTGAAACCATCATCATTACTATTATTATTTTTATTCTTATTATTATTGTTATTATTAAGGTGGCGAGCTGGCTGAACTGTTAGCACACCAGGCAAAATGCTTAGTATTTCATCTATCCTAATGTTCTGAGTTCAAATTCTGCTGAGGTTAACTTTGCCTTTCATCCTTTCAGTGTCAATAAAATAAGTACCAGTTACATACTGGGGTCTATGTAATCAGCTGTGCCCCTCCCCCCAAAGTTTCAGGCCTTGTGCCTATGGTAGAAAGGATTATTATTATCATCATTGCAAAATCTTTTGGATTCTTCTGGTATATAATACTATTATAAAAGTGAATATAAAAATATCTTTGCTGTTGTTGTTGTAGTCATTTTTTAGCTCTTGGCAAGTCAGGATCAGGCTGACAGATCTATGATCAAAGGCATTCTAACCATGACTGTCTTGTCTTTTACCTATTGGTAATAAACCCAGTCCCCATTCAAAATGCCTTATTCGAAGATAATAGGGAAATGTAATTCAAAGGAAACCCAACTGCTATTTCCAGCAGGTCATCCAACCCTATAGAATCTCCCTATGTTTTACATAGCCATCACAGCTCTTATTTATACAATTTATAATATTTCAGATTGAAATTGATAAAATTACTACCCAAAGTAGTTTATTTGTTTATTTAATAATTAACTTTCATGTATAGAGTAAATGCGATATTTTTCGATTGATTAATACACTTTCTTTAACAATATACCAGCCTCCCTTTTTTTTTTAACTCTGCTCGGCTGTCTAATTGTCATCCCTCGTTGGAGGAGATCTTTATCATCTGACCATGTTTCTTTATCTTATGGGGAATCTATTATCTGACAATCTCCTCTCTTTATCCTATTTCACTTTAGGCTCTTCTAGTGATTATACAGAATAACAACAACAATAAGAATAATAATGATAACAATAATAACAGGAAGAAACTACCAAAATGTGGAAAACAGTACCAAACATTTCTTATGTGTTCACTGACAGAATATGCCTTTGAAACATTTAAATTCAATGAATTTTGCTGTGGACTTAAATTAAATTCTTATTTAAATGTAATCAGGAATGATATGCCATTGAATATTCTGGCTCTGAGATGGGCATTTGATATCAGTTTGTTGTGTAAAGTTAAAACATAAAATGCTAATGCTAATGGGAGAAAAAAAAAGACCATTTTGAAATTAAGATATTGATCAAGTATGTGTATATATATGTATGTGTATATGTTTGTTTGTGTCTTTGTGTGTTTATGTATGTATATATATATATATATATATATATATATATATATATGTATGCATGTATGTATATATGTATGTATGCATGTATGTGTATATATATGTTTGTGCATATGTTTGTATGTTTATGTGTGTTTATGTATGTGTATATGTATGTATGTTATATATATATATATATTATATATATATATATATATATATATATATATATATATATATATATATATATATTATATATATATATATGTATGTATGCATGTATGTATATATGTATGTATGTATCATCAACATTTTAACATCAGCTTTTCCATGTTTACATGAGTCATACAGAATTCATTGAGGTAGACTTTCCACAGCCTGATGCCTTTACTGTCATCAACCCTTGCTTGTTTCCAAGCAAGGTAGTATTTCCTGGTGGTTGGACATGGTTGGACTTGGCTTGTATGGCAGTGACTCTCATTTACAACTATCATGTGATGTCAAGACATGGAGACACTAACACACACACACACATACACACATGCTCACAGATATACGTCCATCCATCCATACATACATACAAACGTACATACATACGTATGTATGAATGTATATGTTCATCAGAACACTATACAAAAAGTTCATCATTACAATTATATATTATGTATATATATGTTTTCTGGTTCAGTTCCACTTCATGGCACCATGGACAAGTGTCATTAACTATAGCCTCTGGTTTATACAAACTCTTGCAAGTGGATTTGATAAATGGAAACACGTGTGTGTGCACATGCGCATCTGTATTTGTTCCCCACCACCACATGACAGCTGGTGTTGGTGTATTTACATCCCTGCAACTTAGTGTTTGGCAAAAGTGTCTGCTAGAATAATTACCAGGCTTAAAAAAAAGAAGAGCTGGGATCGATTTGCTTGACTAAAATTCTTGAAGGCAGTACCCCAGCATGGCCGCAGTCTAATAACTGAAACAAGTAAAAGCTAAAAGATATGTATATACATATCACCATCATCATCATCATCGTCGTCATCATTTAATGTCCGTGTTCCATGCTAGCATGGGTGGGATGGTACCACAAGAGCTGACCAGGCTAAAACTTGCACTGGACTTCTGTGACTGTTTTGAAGGATTTTTACAGCTGGATGCCCTTCCTAACACCAACCACTCAGCAGAGTGGACTTAGTGTTATTTACCTGGCTCAAGCACAGGCAAGGTCACGTTTGGCAAGGTTTTTACAGCTGGATGCCCTTCCAAACACCAACCACTTTACAGTGTGGACTGGGTACTTTTAAGTGGCGCCTGCACTGACAGGGTCACCAAGACAAACTTTTAAGAGGGGTGAAGCCATTGGAGGAGGTGATTATGAAAGTTTACAGAGAGACAAACACAGGTATCTTGCTGTAGAGGAAGTATAAGGTTACCCATATATATAGGAATTACAACCGTGTTTCGTGGTCTGCTACCACAACAGCTCCTTTATAGGATCCAGTTAGCTCAAGACATCATCAGGAGGAACCACGTCCGGTTTTGATCCTTATTCCTCTACCGTTTTGACGTGGTAGCCCCCCCCCCTTTCGGAGGTGTCTTCAGCTCTGGTGTTGGGTGCATGTCTTCTTTCTTCTGTTCCCTGGCCTCTTTGATGTATCGTCAGCGAGTGTCAGCCGGTGACTGACTGTCTTGTCAAATTTTTCCCTTTAAATACCTGCCACATAGGCTCCAGCAGGCAGCCCCAGCAAGTTGTCATGTGACACTGTCTCACCTTAACTGACTAGTGAAGGCATGTAGTTTTAGCCCGCACTTTTTCTAAACAACCATCACCTGTCAGGCAGCCCCAGCAAGTTGTCACGTGACACTGTCTCACCTTAACTGACTAGTGAAGGTGCGTATTTTTAGCCTGTGCTTTTTCTAAATGACCGTCACCTGTCAGTCAGCTTGTCTCACCTAATGATGTTATTTTCCGTCGGTGTGGTTATGACTTTCAAGCCATTTTCAGTCTTCCCGCTTCAGCCATATATAGAAGCTGACTTTTTCGACCACCTCCTGTACTCTCCTGATTAGTTTACACAGCTCGGGGCTAGAAAAAACAAATCTTCTTTTGAAAAGCGTTGTCATTTTCTTTTCAATGAAGCCTCTAGCCCCGACTGCCAGGTGATAATATTCGACATTCCATCCCTGTTCTCTGCATTCTTCGATTGGCTTTTCATACCTCTTCTCCTTTCGTTCCTCTGCATTGCCAATGTTCTCTTCTCAAGGTACTGTCAGTTCTAGTAAAATTCCCATTCTCCGGTCTCTGTTCCATAGAACTAAATCCGGTCTTTTTGTTGTTTTTATTAGTGGAAATATCACTTGTCTTTCCAAGTCCGTGGCCACCTCCCAGTATTCCTTCCATCTTTCGTCTATCTCGTATACTTTACTTGTAGGCCTGGTTTTATAACCTTTTCCCTCCTTGTGGAAGTATACTTTCCTACGCTTTTCTACTATATATAAGTTTAAATAATCAGAAAATGGAGCAAACTTTTGATCAACATATGAACAAATTGAACCACATCTGTAGAATATTTTTTAATACAAAACATGACATAACATTTCCGCTTTCAATGCCAATCAGTGCTTACGAAAAAATTTCGAAAATAATATTCATCATCTTCATAGGACATTTGATCTAGTACATGGAGTTTTATCAGAGTGAATACAAATGCGCAAAACAAAATAAACAAAGGGAAGAGGGAATAGGAAAGAACAGGGCCTCGAGAAGAGACCAGTGGGCTCAGTATATTAAAATCATACCATCTTCCAGTGTTGCACTTTGAAGTCAATAGGCATAGTGTGCCTGCATACCCATGCCTGGGGATAGCAGCACAGGTAATTAATACCAATAGCAAATACAGATATTTGTATCCTTTAGTTGTTACTATAACTGCTAAATCTGCTTACCTATATATATATATATATATATATACACATATAAGGAAAAAAAGTCAAGATAGAAAATGCTAAAATAATTTTATAAAAAACATTTCAGTGCCGGTTTCAGTTATCAAGACTTTTTCAACTGTAATATGGAAAACAATTAAATTTCGGAAAAATGAAAAGAAAAGTTTTTTAAAAGAATATTTGCATAGTGTTCAAATACAAGGGGCATTTTCTTTGTTTCTGCCTGTTTCTCTCTCTCTCTCTTGTTTATTCTTGTATATATATATATATTGGACGGTTGCTAGAAAAGCAGAAATTTTGAAGGCAAATCTAATAAGCGTTAATTAGATCATCAATAAACTGTGTGATAGGTGGCCCCTGATTCGTTGTTTCTGTTATCAAACATTTTGAACATTTGTGAATATTAATATGGTATTATGCTTTCTAACGCTTATTCTTTACCTCAAATAGATCTTGTGAAAATATAAAACGCCATTTCACAAATTTTCCGTTTTCCTAGCGACCACCCTGTATATATATATATATATATATATATATATATGAATATATGAATATATATATATATATACATACACATACACATATATGTGTGTATATATATATATATACATATACACACATACATGACAGGCTTCTTTCACTTTTCATTTGTTACATCCACTCACAATGCTTTAATCAGCCTGGGGCTAGAGTAGAAAACATTTGTCCAACAGGCAATGCTGTAGGGCTGAACCTGAAACTTTGTGGTTTGGGACCAAGCTACTTAACCATACAGCCATCCTGCATCTACAATGATAAAATAGGAATTGGCTGTTAAAAAGTACCAATCTTGCATTTGGAGTTATTAACGTAACTGCTATCACTCATTAATTTGTGATATCTTCCTGTTATTTTATCCTTTTGATATTTTCATTTGTGGACAAATTGAAAAGATATCAGATGGATTCAAATCACTTTGCACCAGAGCCCTCAATGAGCAGGATTGGCAAGCAACAAAGATGATAAATCAATAGCTTGTACTTTTGTCAAAGAAATCCATTATATAGCATTCAACACAGCAGTAAATTTGCTTTCATTTTGTATGAGAAAAGAAAATAATAAACATGCACCCCAAAACACCTGAACACATTGTAAAATGTGTATTTAGAGGGAAATATATATAGCTTGAAGTGTTGAGCTTCCATATATGATGTTAGCGGCTTAAGTATTTCTTATACAATAAACTCAGTGTTACAATCGCTGGCTTAAGAGATTTTGCATGTCTATCATGATTACATACTTTTAATAAATGGCACACTCATTAAAATTAACCAATCCCTGAGGTCTTGATAGTTCATCCTGTTCTCTAATTACTTTCCTCGTTATATTTCTATCCATCTTAACACTGTTGTAGTCATGGCCTCCATTATCCTTGCCATTGATCTCTTTGCTGACTTAGTTTAGATGAGCCATCTTGGACTGTTCCTTTTATGTTTTCCTTCTTCCATCAGATACAAGAAATAAACAAACAAATAAACTAACTGCCTATATTTATTGATTCATCTAATAGTTCGCCTATTGATTGTGCTTTAAATCAGACGGCCATAAGTCATTTCTTGTTCTACTGCAGCAAAAATGAAAAAAGAAATTTTCAACATTTACTTCCAATATCCTTCACATTGTTTGTCTCCATGTCATCATAATCTTCACTTTATTACTTTCAATAATTTTGCATGTGCGTGTGTATATGTATATATATATATATATATATATATATATATATATATTATATATATATATATATATATATATATATTATGTATGTATATGTATGTATATATATATATATATGTATGTATGTATATATATATGTATGTATGTATGTATGTACACAGAAACACAGCTACAGACACACATATATATACACACATACACACACACATATATATGTTGTATGTGATTATAAACTTCTGTTTCTGTTTATTTCTTTATTTTCTTCCTCTCTCTCTCTTCCTCCCTCTCCTTCTCCTTCCTCCTCTCTCTTCTCCTCCCCCTCTCTCCCTCTCCTCTCTCTTCTTCCCTCTCTCCCTCCCCTATCTCTTCCTCCTCTCCCTCGCCTCTCTCTTCCTCCCTCTTTCCCTCTCACTTCCTCCCTCTTTCCATCCCTTCCTTCCTTCTCTCTTCCTCCCTCTCGCCCTCTCCTTCACCTCTCTCTTCTTCCACTCTCCCCCTCTTCCTCCTCCCCTTCTCTCTTAGGTCATTTTTATCCTGTCCCTCCTGTCACATTAGGTTTATTTTTGCATAGTGACCATGTTTCCCTGACACACCCTTCACCCAGCAGTCATTCAGTCTGCCTTTTGTGGTGGTCATCAACACATATGTCTTACAATAAAGACACTACTTTCTTCTTATCACTCAATTCATATTTGTAAAAGCTTTGCTAAGATCACACATCATAAACATCCTCTAACACTTAGATCATACTCTACTAATTACTATTCTTCATATCCAATCCTAAATGGAATATTAATTGATTTCCTTTGGTAACTTTGACAATCTGATTAATTATTCTTAATTGCAACAAATAACAACAGATGTCTTGTTGTTAGCATGTTGTTCCTGCTTGTATTTGCTGTTGTTTATAAATCTATCTGGCCTTTGCCAATTTACTGTCTTTGTTCCAGTATTCCAGTGTTGGTTTTGGAGCTCTGTGCCATGCACTCAAATCCCACCAAGGTCAACTTTGCCATTCATCATTCTTTAGTCGATAAACAAAGTACTAATCCAGAAGTGGTAAACTGGTAGAATTGTTAGAGAATCAGATTGGATGCTTTGCAGTATCAGTTAGATGAGCCATCTTGGACTGTTCCTTTTATGTTTTCCTTCTTCCATCAGATACAAGAAATAATTCCTGTTTGCAGAAAAAAAAAAATAATAATAATTAAAAAATATTAAAAATGTGTAGTAAAACTTCTGCGAAGAGTTGTGACTGATGTGGTATCAGCAGCAGGGGCGGACAAAAATAAGACCCAATAGAAATATAGTTTCTTTGGTTCATTTGAAAGAAATGGTAGAATCATTAGAACATTTAAAAGCAAATAATTGCCCTGAGGTACTTGTTCTGATTCCTTACTTTCAGAGTTCAAATCCTGCCGAGTAACTTGTCCTACACTGGCTATAGTTGTGTACATCTTTTTTCTGTTTTCCTTTCTCACTTATCCAATTGAGCCTCCCTCTTTTGTTTTTGTTTTTTTTAAGATAGTGTATGATTTGACCCTTTAGCATTCAGATTACTTTATCAAATGTAAAGCTTATCTATTCACATTGTTTTGAATTAACCATGCATAATCTCATAGCTTTCAGATTTCAATGATGTGATTCTGTATTTCTAGAATGACATTGTAAGTTTAGTGTAAGAAGCCAGATCTGGCCAGTTTGAACATAAAACAGGTAGAATTCTAAGGTAGGATATCTTTTATCTCTTTTATCTTTTATTCACTTCATTCGTTAAACTGTGGCCCCACCATGGCCAGTGGCCATGCAGGGGCCACAGTCTAAGAATTTTTAGTCAAATGAATTGACTCCCAGTACTTTGTTTTTAAAAGCCTGGCATTTATTCTATCGATCTGTTTTGCTGAACTGCCAAATTACAGGAATGTAAACAAAACCAACATTGGTTGGGAGTGGGGACACAATCACAAAGACACACACACATATATGACGAGCTTCTTTCAGCTTCCATCTACTAAATCCACTCACAAGGCTTTGATTGGTCTGCGGCTATAATAGAAGACATTTGCCCTAGGTGCTACACAGTGGGACTGAACTCAGAACCATGTTTCTGGGAAGCAAACTTCTTATTTCTTTATTGCCCACAAGGGGCTAAACATAGATGGGACAAACAAGGACAGACAAACGGATTAAGTCGATTACATCGACCCCAGTACACAACTGGTACTTAATTTACCGACCCCGAAAGGATGAAAAGCAAAGTCGACCTTGGCGGAATTTGAACTCAGAACATAACGGCAGGCGAAATACCATTAAGCATTTCGCCCGATGTGCTAACGTTTCTGCCAGCTCGCCGCTTTTCTTCTTACCGCACAACCACGTCTGCAGTTTAAGGGAGATTTGGCTTTTTCAATCTGGTTGAGTAAATCTCAGTGTAGATCTTCATTGGTTTGTAAAACATGTTTCTTGTGTTGTATTAAACATAAATATCAAACCAAAAATATTGAAGAGAGAGTCCATATAGGGACAGGAGTGGCACTTTATGCTTGTGTGAAGGCAATGCATAAAGGTGTTGGGGGTGGGTATAACTAGAATTTCCTCCTCTGCTTCTGGCTTTGCTCAGCCTGCAGTTTCATGTTGTGTGTTTCTGTTCTGTCAATAACGTCAGTGTGGTTGAGTGACCTTCGTCCTGTATAAGAATTTCAGAGAGAACTGTGTTTCTTTCAATAAAAGCTAAACTCGATCTAATTTTAGAAAGCCTTCTTACCCAGCAAAGAAATCATCATCATCATCATCATTATCATCATTTCATAATGGCCAGAATGGCAATAAAGTAACATGATCATAATAGATTAAATAGCAAAGGATAGATCTGGCTGAAACAGGTAGTGGGTGGGGGAGGGGAGAGTAAATAACAAATAAAATATAAAAAAGAAATAAAAACATGTTAAGAGAGCACCGGAAAGTTATATGATGTTCTGACTAGAGTAAAGACTTAAGAGATGAAGTAGAAGTCACTAATGAGGAGGCTAGGTTAAGCGGTCTGCTTGAATATGTTGTTCCTAAACATCCTTTATTTCGTTTTAGGTCGTCCATGAATGAAGAACTTACTGTGAATCAGTCATAAAAGAGAAAGACAAGAGATTCCAACAGGAAATGTACTCTTGTTTTCACTACTTTATTTTGGAACACTTACACAAACTCATACTTATATATATATGTGTGTGTGTGTTTATCTATGTATTATATGTATGTATATGTGTGTATATATATATATATATATATAAAAAATAAATAATGTCATAATTATATATCATTGTACTAATAGAACTTCATAGCAATCATTGGACACCAGATCTACTCTCTATGGCCACTGCTAACTCCTAAACCCACAATTAACTGCATTTCACAAAAACACAAAAACATCTCTAAGAGCAGCAAAAAGGAAATATAGGACCTGCACAGCCTCTTTGTTTATGTGTCTTCTTTTTTTGTTGATTTTTTTTTTGGTCAAACAAGAAAGGGAAGTGTCTCTGACCTTTATTAACCTCTACAATTTGTGGATGGAACCAGTGAGAGAGAGAGAGAGAGAGAGAGAGAGAGAAAGAAATAAAACCCATGACTTTTGAGTTGATGCTAACCATTATTTACTCCCCTACAAGTAGCCCTGATGGAAGTCTGTAGCCACATGTGGACCTGCCAGCTAATATATATATATATATATATATATATATATATATATATATATATATATATATATATATATATATATGTATGTGTGTGTGTGTATGTATGTAAAATCTATATAAAATTTATCAAAACCAATTAAAGAGAAAAAATTAATACAAATTATATGAATTTTTCCCAAATATAAAATATATAATGTGTACAAATATATATATATAGGTGTGTATGTATGTCATCATCATCCTCATTTAGCATCTGTTGTCCATGGTGGCATGGGTTTGGATGGTTTTACCAGGGGTGGTAAGCTGGAAGGCTGCACCAGACTCCAGTCTGATTTGGTATGGCCTTCTATAGCTAGATTTCCTTCCTAGCACCAACCACTCTGAGAGTGTAATGGGTGCTTTTACATGCCACCGGCATGGATGCCATTTGTGTGACACCAGGGTGCTTTTATGTGCCACCATATATATATCTATCATCATCATCATCATCATCATCCTTTCATGTCCATTTTCCATCCAGGCATGGGTTGGATGGTTTGGCCAGAACTGGCAGCCAGAGAGCTGCACCAGGTTCTGGTCTGATTTGGCTCAGTTTCTATAACTGGATACCCTTCCTAACACCAGCCATATTTTAATGTGACGCCAGCACAAGCACTTTTACATAGTGCTAGCAGGAATATTTTCTATGTGGTACTGGCACAGGACCCTTGCAGGCCAATCCGTTTCATCAGTGGGAGCGGCCTTAATACTTCTGCTGTGGAGGATGGGTCTTCTTGATACAGCAAGGCACCAGATAACTCAGTCTTTTGTCATCTCCTCTGAAAGGTTCAGTGTCCTGAGATCATCGATACCTTCGTCTCATGTCTTCCTTGGTTTCCCTCTTCCACAAGTTCCATCCACTTTGAGTGATTAGCATTTCTTTATGGAGTCGTCTGCTTAACATGACCAAACCAGTGCATTCTTCTGTCTTGCACTATGTATGTATATAATATACATTTACAAACAGCAGGTTTCTCTCAGTTTCTGCTTATTAAATCCACTCACAAGGTTGGAGCCATAGTAGAAGACACTTGGACTGTGGGACTGAACCTGAAGCCGCATGGGGTTGGGAAACGAACTTGCTGACCACACAACTATGTCCACAGCTATTATGTAATTTGAAAATTACTTTTGTTATGTGGAGGGTGAGGTGTTGTAGGTAAATTAATTGTTCATATGATATAAGTTAAAAATAGCAGAATCGTTAAAGCATTTAAGCACAACTAATGGAATATTTTTAAATGATAAATCTATTAACATTATAGAAACCAGTGAACTGTTGCATGGAAATCCCTAATAATCAGGGAACCTAACACCAACTCTGTACATTGCTGGTTTTATAAATGGCAGAAACTGCACATCTGGATGTAACAGTCAATTCATATGGGATGCTAAAATGCAATTGTCAAAGTTGTAAAACGGCAACAAAAATCATTATCATTATCATCATCATGATTGGTATTATAAGGCAGTAAGCTGGCAGAATTGTTAGCATGCTGGGAAAAATGCTTAGCTGCATTTCATCCATCTTTACATTTAATTTCCGCCATGGTCAACTTGGCCTTCCATCCTTTTGGGGGTCAATAAAATAAGTACCAGTTGGGGTTGATGTTTTCAACTTAACCACTCTCCTAAAATTGTTGACTTTGCACCAAGATTTGAAACCATTGTTGTTGTTGTTGTTATTATTATTATTATTATTATTATTATTATTATTATTATTATTATTATTATTATTATTATTATTGTTACTATTATCATTATTATTATCTTAAAACTCACAGCTTATTTTGCTGGGTATGATGGAAAGTGTCAGCTGTCCACAGTCAACAAACTAAGATGACACTTGTTATACTGGTCATGCTTCAAGAACCCTGTAAAGAATTCTTGCAGTTCCAAGCAATGCTGATTTTTGTAGGTGTTCTACCTTCACACTTGCACCGATCTTTTTCAGCCATGTTGGTAGTTGAGTGCTGATGCTTCCAAGTGCACCAATTACTATTGGTATCATGTCTACTCTCTTCATTGACCACCAACCTTCGTATTTCCCACTTTAAATCATTGTAGTTGTTTAATTATTATTATTATTATTATTATTGAGTGAGAGAGCAGTGCATGCCATCAAAGTGACACTGGGGTAAAATATACGAAGCCCAGTATACCCATCATGACTACCCGTCTGATAAGGGTACACCAGCGACATGCATCACAATCATATGTGCATGACGTGGTGATCTCATATCAAGATAAACAGTGCATAACCTTGCAGGTGGAGCCAAGTAAGAATTTTCTTCTGGTCGAGTAGCCCATCCCGCTGAAAAGGTCCTTGAATAAGGATTGTTTAAGGATGTTGAACGAACCACCCATGTTTCCAAAGGTGAATTATCCAAACCTCTAAGAATTCCTTTCAACACATGGCTATGATGCTCCCCCAGTTATTATTATTATTATCATCACCATCTTTATAAAATGCAAACATCTGGCTCTGTAGATAAAATGTACCAAAACAAAATTAAGAATGTTTATTTCTATGAAAAATGCCATCATCATTTCTATCACAATGATAAATGATATCCAGTAAGCACACTCAATTTGATGCAGTTGGATTCACTGCAAGTCAAACGAGGATTGTAATTATAAAGATTTTAATGGAATGTCTTAGTTTTGGAAATGTTTTCATTAGCAGAATTAACTTACTGCTAGGTTCATAGCTATTCTGTAGTTGAGTAGGTAACCATAGGAAGGTCAACTGAATTGCACTAAACAATATTCTCTTCTACTCTAGACACAAGGCCCGAAATTTTTGGAGAGGGGACCAGTCGATTAAATCAACCTCAGTATGCAACTGGTACTTTCTAAGCCTTGTACTTACTCTATAGGTCATTTTTACTTGACCGCTAAGTTACGGGGATATAAACACACCAACATCGGTTGTCGAGCAATGGTGGGAGGACAAACACAGACACACAAACATATATACACACACACATATATCTATATATCTTCTATCTCTCTCTATATATATAAATGTATATACGATGGGCTTCTTTCAGTTTCTGTCTACCAAATCCACTCACATGGCTTTGGTTGGCCCAAGGCTATAGTGGAAGACACTTGCCCAAGGTGCCATGCAGTGAGACTGAACCTGGAACCATATGGTTAGTAAACAAGCTACTTACCACACAGCAATATCATGCCCAAATATTCTACCTGTCTTATATTCAAACTGATTAGATCCAGCCTCTCCCACCAATAAAACAATGTCATTCTAAAAATAAACAATTGCATCATTGAAATCTCAAAGCCATGAGATGGTACATAATGAATTCAAAACAATGTGAATAAATAAGGGTTACATTTGACAGAGTAACCTGAATGTTAAAGGGTTAAGGACTATGCAGGTCATGAATGTTATTTCTGTGAGGGAACCCTGCCCATCATCATCATTTAATGACTGTATTCCATGCAGGTGTGGATTGGATGGTCTGACAGGAACTGACAAACCAGAAGATTGCATTGAACTCCAGTGTCTGCTTTTAGAGACCCTTCTTGGCACCAACCACTTTAACGGTGTGTATTGGGTGCTTTCTTTTGTGACACTGGCCCTAGTGAGGTCACTAAGTAACTTTCAAGACAAGATCCCTTGACAGAGTTGGGATGTAGCATGGCTTAGCGGTTAGGGTGTAGGACTCGTGATCAAAAGAATGTGGTTTCGATTCCTTGACAAGGCAATGTGTTGTGTTCTTGAGCAAAATACTTCATTTCACATTGTTCCAGTTCACACAATTGGTAAAAAGGAGTAATCCTGTGACAGACTGGCATCCCATCCAGGAAGGGAACATATATGTCAGAGTAATGTGGACCAACCATTGAGGGAGATGACTTTTTGCCAGGTGTTGAGGGACAGGGACAGGTATCTTGCTGTTGTGGAGATGCATGGCTACCCCAGCAGGTAAGAGAGAAAGGACGATGGAGATGAGGTGTCAGGGCATAGCCTCATGGTAAAGAGAATGACAAGAGAAAGAAAGGTGAGTGTCAGATGGTTAGAGCTAAATAAATAAATAGTTTGATGGAAATAAATAGTTCCATCAGATTTATTTGTTGATGTAGACATGATCCATTAGGATGAGTAATTACTCATGCAAATATTTAAATTTACAAAACTATCTAACCTACACTAAAATCAAGCACCAAAAACAAACATCTTTCCCCCTCAATCAGTCACTCACACACTTTATACCTTGTTTCTTAGGTATTTTCATTTCAATTAAAATGTTTGTATTCTTTCTTTCTCTCTCTCTCTCTCTATCTCCCTCTCTCTTTCTCTTTCTGTCTCTCGTTCCCTCTCTCTGTTTCTGTCTTTCTCTCTCTCTCCTTCAAGTACCAATATGGCTGTCTTTCATCGACTCTTATGTCTTTCTTGATAGAATGTGAAAGCAGGGTTACCAAACGACTTATTACTTATCCCACACAACTTGTCAGTCAGCCACTGAGGAAGTGAATCCGCCTTGTCCCGTATTATCTTTTGTTTATAACAGCATCATATGTGTAAGGGAGAAAAATTAGGTTAACCTAATAATACAGTTACATTGTGACATGGTTGTGTTATAGTGGCCATTTAAACACACACACACACACATGTTCCATACACATGTGCACACACTCACACGTTCTCTCTTCTACTCACATATGCTTCTTTTTTACTTTTGTTTCTATTAGTTGGGTCTGAAGGAAGCAGCTATATCCAAGGTGTTGCCATTAAAGTTCCATTTAATAATTCAGACACCAACGCACCTGAAACTGCCCCCCACCCCCACCAGATTTATGGTTACAAACTCTTATTTTAAGGTGATCTTAATTAAAACCTTTCATTAGAATTCCCTGTGAGTTTGTGTTCTAAACACCAGCTTAATAACGACAAAATTATTTAAATTTATATTTTTTTATGACTTTCAAAGCTTATTGAAACCAAGACTGTCTATTTCACTAGAAATATGGTAGGGGCTGGCATTGGTGTGTGGTAAGAAGTTTGCATGACAACCTCATGGTTCTGGGTTCAGTCCCACTAAGTGACACCTTGGGCAAGTGTCTTCTGATATAGCCTTGGGGGTGGATTTGGGAGACAGAAACTGAATGAAGCCCATCATATATATATATAAAATTAAAATTAAATAATAAGAGTAGAAATTGATATTAATCAATTAAAACCAGTGGCTTAGCATATTTTTAAAAATCTGAAGATTAAAAGTTATGTTACATACAAAATTAAGAGGAATGACCACTAAAGTGGACACCCTATATGCTAAACATAGACGTCAAATTGTCATTACCACGAAGAATGTGTTCTCAAGAAAAAATTTTTACATTTTGGCGTTTTGCTGAGATTTTTTCTTGAGAACACATTCTTCATGGTAATGGCGATTTGATGTCTATGTTTAGCATATAGGGTGTCCACTTTAGTGGTCATTCCTCTTAATTTTGTATATATATATATATATATATATATATATATATATATATATATAGAGAGAGAGAGAGAGAGAGAGAGAGAGTGAGAGTGATATATATTCACACACACAAACACACATACATGTATGTATATATTAATGTGTGTGTGTCTTTGTGTCTGTATTTTTCCTCCACCACCATTTGACAAAGAGTGTTGGTGTGTTTACATTCCTGTATATATCATCATTATTATCATCATCATTTAATGTCGGCTTTACATGCTGGCATGGGTTGGACAGTTTTATTAGGAGCTGGCTAGGCAGAAGTCTGCACCATGCTGCGCTGTCTGTTTTGGCATGGTTTTTACAGCTGGACGCACATTCCTAACACCAACCAGGCAATAGGTGAGAGCTCGATGTGCTCATGTGAAAGTGAACTTAGACTCTAGATTCTTCATCCAGAAGAAGATCCATGGCATCAAGAGTTGCTATAAGAGAAATCCAAGAAGAGCTGATATGGAGGTAGTGATGCAGATAAACACAATTAGGCTTGACACATACATACATGCATACATACATGCATGCATACATACGTACATACATACATATATACATATATGTATATATATCAGTTAAATCTAAGGATAAAATATATACATATATATATGCAAATATGTTTACACATAGTATAAAGATACAGAATACTAAGAAGTGAATACATACTTTTTTTAACTGGACAGCTGTTTCATGAAGCTCAGAGTTACATAATAATTGTAATGTTCATATTTTGCATATACGTTTAATGTTGGCTATGACTAGAAAGGTTACTCAAAACCATAAAGTTGAACCAGTCTTTTGCTATTCTGGAGTTTTATCTATATGGTTCACAGAATCATCAGACAAGTTATGGTTCTCCTGGAATCATCAAGTACAATTATAACTCACTATATGACCTTCTTGGCACACAAATGAAACTGTAGACTAACAGATGATTGACTCAACCAAAATAAATACGTGTGTGTGTGTGTATGTATTTGTGTGTGTGTTTGTGTGTGTGCATGTGTGTGTGTTTGTGTATAGCCACCGATGCTTTTAATGCTTGCAGATTAAGTTCTCATAACACTTTAGAATATAAACTTACCATAATTATTATTTTGTTTTCAATAGATTGTGATATTTCTTTTTTGTAGTTGTTTTTTCTTTTAATTGCAATTGTTGATAAATTAAAATAACAGTTGTAATCACGCAGGCAAGAAACGCTCATGTTTACCTGTGAAAGTACATACTTGTGAATTTCTATTTATAAACCCACCTCTGCCTGCCACCGATGCAGTGCAATGAATTCTCCATGTTTGTAATTTAATTTGCTTCTTCTGCAATGCATTTCGGCTATCTTCCACCGCCAACCTTACTAATGGAAACCCTCTAATGTTGCATTCACCTGCTGAAAGCTTTATCATAAACAGCTCAACCCACAGGCGTTTAGATTAAAGATAGATAGATGGAGGGATAGATAGATAGGTAGATGTTAGTCTACTGCTGTGGAAATTTTCTCTTTCAATTTTCTATAATTCCTATCATTAAATTCTCTCTATATCGTTTTCTAGATATCTGCATTAGAAAAAAAAAGAGAAATTATCATTTTAAAAATGTAAATTTTATTTGTTGAACTTCTTCCTCTTCCCTCTTCCCTCCCTCTCTCTTGCTCTCTCTTTTCCTCCCTCTCCTCTCTCTTTCTCTCAAATATTTATTACATTATCTCATTGTTTTCATAGTTACCTGGATAATGTCATCTTTTTATTTTCCTTTCCTTCTTATTTTTTAATCAAGTAAATGACAACTTGTGAATGCTTAGAAAATGGCAAAGAAATGTAAAATGATAGCAAAATAATTTCAAATGTACTAGTTACAACATTTGTAACATATTTAACTTAAAAAAAAAAAAAACAACAACCATACACACATTTATTCATGGTTTTTTTATTTTTTTATTTATTGAACTCTAAAGACTGCATGCTCTCTTCTGCTCTTTTATTGCACTCTGTTCTGTCTCTACAATGGGAATGTTTGAACTTACAAAAGAAATTTTAAGTGGTTTCTTAATATTCTTTATTGGTAGGCCATGTCTGTGTGAAAGTAATTTAATATTGTAAACGTATGGTTCAGAAGTTTACTTCCCAATCACATGGTTTCAAGTTCAATCCCACCATGTGACACCTTGAGCAAGTGTCTTCTACTATAGCACTGGGCTAGCCAAAGCTGTGAGAGAGAGGTTTATTTGGTAAACAGAAACTAAAAGAAGCCTGTTGTGTATAAATGTATGTGTATATATATATATATATATATATATATATATATATATATATATCATCATCATCATCATCGTTTAACGTCCGCTTTCCGCGCTAGCACGGGTTGGACGGTTCGACCGGGTCTGGGAAGCCAGGGGCCGCTCCAGGCTCCAGTCTGAATCTGGCAGAGTTTCTACGGCTGGATGCCCTTCCTAACGCCAACCACTCCGTGAGTGGATTGGGTGCTTTTTACGTGCCACCTGCACAGGGGCCGGAGGGTCCGGCATCGTCACGATCGGTTCGAGCATTTTAACGTGTCAGCGGCACGGGGGCAACGAGGTCCGGGGTACTTTGGGGATCGGGGTACTTTGGGGATCCAGGGTACTTTGGGGATCCGGGGTACTTAGAATGGGTAGGGGGTATGTGGAATTGCTGCAGAAAGCAGCCCGGGTCTTTGTAGTCACAGCATATCTCCAGAGATCTCGGTCCTTCGCCATTGCCTCAGTGAGGCCCAATGCTCTGAGGTCATGCTTGACCACCTCATCCCATGTCTTCCTGGGTCTACCTCTCCCCCTGATACCTTCAACTGTTTGGGAGTGGCACTTCTTCACACATCTCTCTTCATCCATCCGCAGCACATGACCATACCATCGCAAGCGTCGCTCTTGCACACCACATCTGATGCTTCTTATATCCAGCATTTCTCTCAGGATACTTACACTCTGTTTTGCGTGCACACTGACACTACACATCCAGCGGATCATGCTAGCTTCATTTCTTTCAAGTCTACGCATGTCTTCTGCAGTCACAGCCCATGTTTCATTACCGTGAAGCATGGCAGTTCGCACACATGCATCATACAATCTACCTTTTGCTCTGAGGGAGAGACCTTTTGTTGCCAGTAGGGGTAGGAGCTTTCTGAACTTTGCCCAGGCTATTCGTATTCTAGTGGTGATACTCTCTGTGCATCCACCTCCGCTACTAACTTGGTCACCCAGGTAGCGGAAACTATCAACTACTTCTAGTTTCTCTCCCTGGAGTGTGATGGAATCTGTTTTCTGAGTGTCTGTTGTGTCTATTGTCCCTGTGCATCTGCCGCACATGAAAGCTATCTTATCTGTTAATTCCCTTTAATATTGCTGCACCTCTTATGTGTCCATAACTTACATTGGGTGCATCTTATGGAGTTTCTACCTGTACCTTTCCTACAGGTTGAGCAGGGCCACCTAACCGAGGGGATGTGTGCTGAGTACCTCTTGCTGCTTACTAATACTTTGGTCTTTGCTACATTTATTCTAAGGCCCTTTGATTCCAACCCTTGCTTCCACACCCGAAATTTCTCTTCTAGATATATATATATATATATGTATATATACATATATGTATATATATACATATATATATATATATATATATATATATATATATATATATATATTATATATATATGTATATATGTATATATACATATATGTATATATATATGTATGTATATATGTATATATACATAATAATAATTATAATAATAATAATGAAATTATTGTATACAGTGCTCAGGTGCACCACAACTTGTCAGAAAGTGCATATAAAGTACATGCAGTAATGTAGAAATGTCTGGAAAGTGAACATGCTTGTGTGTGTATGGAGGGGAGAAAATCAAATGTAGTGTTGGCGAATCTCAGGAAGCATGGAAGTTTTGAAGGATGCAGTGCTCCGACAACTAACAACCGATGCCGGCAGTTTGTTCCACGCTTCAGCAACTCTCAGCGTGAAAAAAATGTTTCCTGAAGTCATGGGAGCTGTGCTGTTTTCTTACTTTGTAAATATGTCCACGGGTGTTAGATGGGTGGAGTTTGAAGAGGTGCTCAGAGTTATTGTTTGTGCGATGGTTGATAATTTTATGGGTGTCTGCCAAGTCAGCTGCCAGACGTCGGAGTTTCAATGTGTCCATGCCCAGGGAAGTAAGGCATTCAGGATATGGCAAATGCCTGATGGAGGGTATTCTTTTGGTTGCACGTCGCTGAACAGCTTCCAGACGATTGATGTCCTGGGCAAGATAGGGGTTCCAGACTGGTGATGCAAATTCCAGGTGAGGTCTTACCATAGCTATATAAAGCCGCAGATAGATAGCCGGAGAGCGGCTCACAAAGGATTTGGTGAGTATATATATGTATATATACAGCTCACCACCTTAATGATTTAATACTGACTATATATATATATATACTAGCATTATGACCCATCGTTGCCGGGTCATAGTGCTAGTGCATGTATATATGTGTATATATATGTGTACATATTACATGTACATCTATATATATACATCTACACATAAAATACAAAATACAAAGTTATATCTTGATATCGCTAGTAATAACAATACTCAAAATATATAACATACTGGAATTGTAGGCCCGTCTCTTGCAATTTCGATCAATTGTATCTTGTCCTCCCTCTTGTATAGAAGTGTGGCTACAATCCAGCCTACATCTACTTCTGGGGGGGGAGGGCATTTTAAATTTTTATCCAGGATGTCCTACGTCCCAGATATAAAGGTAAGAGTAAAATATTTCCACTTTGCAAGGTTCGAGTCGAGTACTCCCTTGCACGCTCCGTTGACTCGAACCTTGCTTCTATTGTGGCAAATTTACCGCCTCTGGTTAGATATCTTTCATAGTCGCACCAAGACACTTTTCAATGGTGCTTTCCTCCAGGTGTTCAAATCTTTTTTTTTTCTCTACATTGTATACTTTATAGACAATAGTCTTTTCTTTAATTTAATTTTTTATTTTGTTTGGTGGTGTTATCCTAGATTCACCATCTTTGTCAGTGATCAATCCGAAATAGCTTTGTATTTCTTCCATTTTAATTTTAATGAGTTCGCACCCGCTAATGGCTGCAGCGAAATTCATTTTTGGACTTTCTTCTATCGAAGGCATTCTATCAAAAATGCTTCCGTATAAATGGTGAAAATATTGTCAATTTCCCCAAACAGGGACACAATTCAATTTTTAAACAATAACCGAAGGTCCTTCTCCCAAAGGGGGAGGGTTACAGTTTACAATTATTTAACAAATGCAACACAATGTTTCCCTTACGAGGAACCAACAAGCATGATAACAATAGTTAAACAGTAATAATAATAACAACAAACCTTATGGTGAATCAAAAAGCAGTATGCAGTTGAAGCTATAGTCCTTTATGTCTAAGAACTAAACCAACAGCAGTACTCAGTAGAAGTGGCTGTTCGAGAAAACAGACATTACATACAGCCAAACTTCATATAGATATTTAATGCTAGCTAATTAGCAGATAATCTAATGTAAAAGCCGTGGTAAATGGTATGTGCACAGCTCCATCTGGACTAATTTTATTTTTAATTTATTCCCATTCATATGAAACCACTTATTCAAGTTCAAGTCATTGATGCAATTTTATACCAATTGCTATTTTTACTTTTAATTGTTATGTTACGATTTAATTATTATATTATACTTTAGTTTGATTTTAATTATTACTTACTACATATAATTCAATTGTTATTTTTATCTCTATTTTTTATTGTTAAAGTGAAAGTATCTGACATAAAATAGAGAAATGTTTTTGTTTCTCTTTTAACACATAATACTGAAATAGTGGAGAAGATATGATATTGCTATGGGCTCGCCCTAGGCAAGAAGTTGAACATTTTTTTGCCCATGAAACTACATGGACCCTAAGTAAGGCATGTGTAAAATTTGAATGAAATTGGTTGTGTAGTTCTCAAGTTTTAGGGAAACACACAGACAGACAGACAGACAGACACACACACACACATTCTCAGTTTTATATATATAGAGCTATATATATATGTGTGTGTGTGTCTGTGTATATATATGTGTGTGTGTATATATATATATATATATATATAGTTTGACGTCTATTTCTAGCATACAGGCTGTCCACTATTAGAGGTCATTTCTCTAAATATTATAGAAGGTTAAAAATGGATACAGTTTGTGTATCATAGCTATCTTAAGGCGTTTGGCCTCATGGAGCAAATCAGCGGACAGCTTTTATTCTTATAATAAGAATGCCATATTAATATGGCGATAACAATTGATTTATATATATATATATATATATATATACACACATACATACATATATATATATATATAATAATAACATATACATATATATATATATATTATATATATATAATATATATATATATATATATATATATAATATATATTTATAGTCAGTATTAAATCATTAGAATTAGACAAGAGTTAGGAATTTTCGGGTGTATGATGATGGGTTTAGTCTCTGTCTGTCATGTTAGTTTGGGCCATTGAGTAATATGTCTTCCTAAAGAAGGAATTTGAGAAGATACTTATGAATTGATGACAGCAATTTTACTGGACGTGGACATAGCTGTAGCATTAGTGTTGTCACTGTTTTTGTTTGCTTGGCCCAAGGTCAATCTGATTCAGCTAACCTATGATCAAAAGCATTCCAGCTGTGGCCATTTCATCATTTTATCTATCACGGACTTTTCTGAAGCTCTCAGTTGTGAATTGGAGGAAATTTTGGTTGCTGTTTCTAGTTGGACAAGCAATCATGTGCCATCTTCCACTTCCACCTCACCATCTTTTGACTCATGGTAGTTGTTGCTACTGTTTTACCCCAAATAAACCATGATTCAGCTTACCTAGTCAAAGACTTCCAGGAATGACCATCCCATTATTTTGCATATCAGGGACTATATTGTACTAGATGTTTGCCTTTTTGTATATTTTTTTTTTTAAAGATGGTAGGGTATGGTTGATTTGAAGAAGATTGAGCAGCTATTTCTAGCATATCAAGCAACCACATACATACACCTTTATTGGTGTGTTCCTGTTAGATGGAGTAGTGATTGCCATGGCAGCAGCAGTGATAATAAATTACACAGATTAATGTTATGATGATGATGATGATGATTGTAGTAATGTTTATCTTAATAGCAATGATAACGACAGTGGTGGTGGCTGTGGAGAAGATAGTTGTAGTGAGAAGTTAATTTGTTAGAAGTCATTTCAAATAATTGACCAATTTTTAAAACTAATTTTCCATTTTAATCTATGAAACTGGTTAATTATGTGTTACAGAAGCAGCTGAATGACAAGATAGAAACGAAGGAAATGATTCGAAAAAGATAATTTAAACCCTGCCATTGGCATTACTGCTTCCTTCAGTTAGCCTGGCTCTGTAAAATGGTTATTATCCTCATTCTTACATCATAGAATGGTATCTACCTTTCAGAAATGTGTGCTAGGAATTCATTAAATATTTTAATTTCTAGAACTATCCTGCCTGACTATGGTTAGTGGAGAAAAGATATTCATACTTTTTAAAACTGTTACTATATAATCATCTGACTGGCTCCCGTACTGGTGGCATGTAAAAAGCACCATTTGAGCGTGGTCACTGCCAATGCCGCCTGGCTGGCCCCCGTATCGATGGCATGTAAAAAGCACCATTCAAGCATGTTCAATGCTGGTGGTACATTAAAAAGCACCATTCGAGCATAGTTGATGGCAGTGCCACCTGACTGCCCCCCCCCCTGCTGGTGACACGTAAATGCACCATTCGAACATGGTCAATGCCAGTAGCGCCTCGATTGGCCCCCATGCCGGTGGCACATAAAAAGCACCATTCAAGCCTGGTCAATGCCAGTGCCGCCTAACTGGCCCCTGTGCCGGTGGCATGTAAAAAGCACCTGCTACACTCTCAGAGTGGTTGGCGTTAGGAAGGGCATCCAGCTGTAGAAACCTTGCCAGATCAGATTGGAGCCTCGTGCAGCCTCCTGGCTTGCCAGTCTTCCATCAAACCAACCCATGCCAGCATGGAAAGTAGACGTTAAACAATGATGATGATGATAGATATATATATACACACACACACATACACATTAGTGTTTATTTTTATATTATAATTTTTTTAAAAATCATATTAAATTGAAGGATAACTCATTACATTTGGTAGAGTACAAATTTATTATTCTTGAACAAGAACCATATTGACAGTGACTTCGAAGTTTCAGTTAGCTAAGCCATTATCAGACAGCCCAATGATGGCTTTGTTGGCCAAAACTTCAATGTCGCTGTCAGTACTATTGTCATCATTATCATCACCATCATCGTCTAACGTCTGCATTCCATGCTGGCATAGCTTGGACGATTTGACTGAGGACTGGCGAACCAGATAGTTGCACCAGGCTCCAATCTGTAGAAACTCGAAGTCATGTCAATATGGTTCTTGTTCAAGAATAATAAATTTGTACTCTACCAAATGTAATGAGTTATCCTTCAATTTAATATAATTTTTTAAAAAATTATAATATAAAAATAAACACTAATGTGTGTGTTAAAGAATTATAAGTATCTATCTATCTATCTAGCTAGTTGTCTATTTTCTAAAGTCTGGCTGGTGTTTATTCTATTGATCCCTTTGCCAAACTGCTAAGTTATGGGGTATGTAAAGAAACCAACACCAGTTGTCAAGTGGTGGTAGGGAACAAGCACAAACACACACGTGCACACACACACATGCTCATGCACACACAAACACACATGCGTGCACGCACACACACACACACATATACAGCCAGCATCATTACCGTTCCCATCTACCAAATTCACTCACAAGCACAAGCTTATAATTGAAGACACTCGCCCAAGGTGCCATGCTGTGGAGCTGAACTCGAAACCACGTGGTAGCAAATTACACAGTCTTAATTACACAGCCATGCCTGCACCTATCTAAATAAATTTATCTGAATTAAGCATCCAGATGATGGGAGCTTAAAACTGCGAAATTACTCCCGTGTATTGCATGTTGGTGATTATATTTTTATTTTCAACATCAAAACTCTACCTTCGGAGTCTATGTAATTCTTGATAGAGAAACATCCAACTGTTTATGCGTAGATAAGTCTGTTAGAAAGAACAGACCTACTTCGTTTAAAGGACTAATCTTGAGATTTATTGACTGTCACCGTGAAGGCCATTTGAACTGGAAGCTGCAATCACCTACGGGCAGATGACAGAGTAGTGTCAGAATGTTTTCAGTTTAATTCAAAGCACAATGACATGCTTCCCATTTTGTAACAATGTGGCCTTCACTTGTGCATAACATGTAAATAGATTGTTCAAATTTTCACTCAAATTATTGCAGCATCCATAGGCATTATTTAGATTTTAAAGTTGCATTACAGCACATCCCTTTTTCAAGGTCAAAATATGGTTGAGTTAGAGCACTCCACCAAAATTAAAGCTGTTTAGGATCTCTTTTGGACATTTATACAGATTGTCTTCTTCATCATTACCGGGATCGATGCTTTTATAAGTGACTTAGTTTTTGGTTTTTTTTTCCTCCACCAAATATGTTAATTTCCTTATTTTTACAATCAACAACAGCATTGATGGGGGTTAGTTTTGCTCAATTTGTGACATTTGCAGGATCAAATTGACTGCCAAAGACTTGATTTGTTACTTTGCAACCATCCAATACTACCTTAATGTCATTTGGAAGCTTAACCTTGCTATCAGAGTTCATTTCTTTCTTCTTACTGACAAACAGCTGAAAATCAGCCCCATCACAGTTATTCTTTTGTCATGTATCCATCATGATGCTGATGATCATCATCACCATCTTTTAACATCCATTTTCCATACTGGCATAGATTAGACAGCTTGGTTGGACCTGGCAAGCCAGTGGGCTGTGCCAAGCTCTATTGTTAGCGTTCTCATGGTCTTTATGGCTGGATGCCCTTCCTAGTGCCAACCACTTTACAGAGTGTACTTGGTGCTTTATATGTGGCACCAGCACCATCGTATTTAATCTGATCACCCTCTTCCGAAAGGAAAAGCTAATCATTACCATCATAACAATTCTTTCTTATTTTGGTACAAGGCCAGCAAATTTTAGAAGCAGTTTGAACCTCAACTGAACAGCCTGCCTATAAAATTAATGTGCAAGTGTCTGAGGACTCCACAGACATGCATGCCCTTAGCATAGTTCTCAGGGAGATTCAGTGTGACACAGTGTGACAAGGCTGGCCCCCTTTGAATTACGGGCACAACTCATTTTCGCCTGCTGAGTGGACTGGAGCAATGTGAAGTAAAGCATCTTGCTCAAGGACTCAATGTGCCACCAGGATTCAAACGTTTGACCTTACAATCATGAGCCAAGTACCCTAGCCACTAAGCTGTATGTCTTGATCGTGTTTACAAATTACAATATCACATCATTTGCTACTTTTTTTCTTCTGTGTCTTATGGAAGGCCTGTTATTTCAGAAACAGAGTGAGCATTTTATTTTCTTGTAGAATATGAACCAAGGACCAAATTGAAATGTGGCAGGTTACAGTTGCTAAGTCAGGGATATGCGATAATATAAATGGTCAAGTAATCACCATGCTCATATAAAAGTCTCTGTAGATATATCAGGGTCTGTTCGTTCAACTGTGACATGATGCACATTTGATATCCTGTTCAAACATTTGCATCATAGATGCAAATTTAAACAATGGACACTGTTTGATCAGAGGCAGGCAATAGTCAAATTGATGGGAGGTGAAACACATCCCATTGAACTTTTGTGTTTATACACTGTTGCTGTTTGAAGCCAGGTTCCAATCATGGCTTTCCTATCTTGTGGAGATATTTAATGATGTGTTGTAACAGCATCCAAAATTAGGTTTTCATTATATTTTCCTCTTTATGCCTATAGCTTCAACACACCTTTGAAGAGTTAATTCACTAATAACATAACATAATTATCCATGAGCTGTACCGATGATGTATATGCACAGTGTAAATGCACATCTACAGATGTTGGGAAAGAAAGACAGAAAACTTTAAATCATCATCATCAGCACATCGTTTAACATGTTTTCCATGTTGGCATGGGTTGGAGAGTTTGACTACGGTCTGGAGATCCAGCAGCTGCACTGGGCTCCAATCTGATCTGGCAGTGTTTCTACAGCTGGATGCCCTTCCTAACACCAACCACTCCGAGAGTAGTGGATGCTTTTTACATGCCACTAGCACAGGAGCCAGTCAGTGGGTACTGGCATCGACCACATTCTGATGGTGCTTTTTACATGCCACCAGCATGGGAGCCATGCTTAGCTGCAACTAGATTTGAACTTTTGCTTTCTTCCTTATATTGGACATTAGAGAATTAACTCTGCCCAAGAAAAAAAAAAACTATGCTACCCTTCTGCTAGATGTACATCAAAAGGAAAAGAAAATGATGTGTTAGGCAGAGGCATGGTTAGGTGGTCGAGAAGTTCACTTCCCAACCACAGGTAATGTCAATTTGATGAAGGGAACAAGCTTATGTGAACACAAAATTTTGATCACTATAAACAAATTATCTGTGTGGTTGTTCACTAGAGATTGCTGAACCCTCATACATCGTCTGATGATGGGAGAGTCCATGATGTGTGTGTGTGTGTGTCTAGAAGTATTTGTTTTTGAAAATGTACATGAATTTGAAAAACGTGTAGTTGTTTATAAATAGATTTATTTACATACATACAAATTCTCCTATATTTTTTCCTGCATGGGAATACACCTCTTCATGCTATATGTATATTTATATTAATGCACACACACACACACACGCATGTATAAAGCGAGCTTCTACTCAATTTCTGTCTACCAAATTCCATTCACAAGAGGTTGGTCAGTCTGAGGCCATAATGGAAGAGACTTGCTCCTTACACTACCGTGCAGCAGGATTGAACTCATAAGTATGTGATTGTGTAGTGGACTTCTTAAACTCTACAGCTACACCTCCTTGTATGTGTATATATATATATATATATCAAACTTGATAATAATTTTAATCTAACCATTAAATTATATTCTTAAAACAGTTTTTTTCAGTTGCTACTTTCTTATAATTTTAAAAGTAAACCACTACTTTGATATATTGTTTTTCATTGAATAGTCACAGTAGAAAAAACCCCCCACAATAAATAGTAAATTGTTTAATTAAACACTTGTTAATTCTTACATTGGTTTCAAATTTTGACACAAGGCCAAAAATTTCAGGGGAGTAGACAAGTCAATTACATCAACACCAGCGCTCAACTGGTACTGCTTTTATCAACCTCAGTGCTCAACTGGCACTTCTTTTATATCAACCCCAAAAGGATGTAAGGCAAAGTCAACTTTGGTGAAATTTGAACCTAGAATGTAGAGACAGACTGGAGTGCCAATGATCCTGCCTGCTCACCACCTTTAATACCACTAAGTACTTTTGTTTGGCACAGGAATGATTCCACCCCAGCTTACTACCTGATGTTAATTACATTCAGTATTTGCTATTAGATTTCATGTGACTATTCAAAGCCCACTAATAATTACCACATAATTGTTTTTCTCTTTATGAGAAAATGGTTGGTAGATTTGGCTATCGTAGCAGAAGGGTAAATTCACACACTAAATAATACCTTTCTAGTCTTTTGTTTTCAACTTTCTCAGTCAAAGTTGAAATCTCTACAAAAGTTCATGGAGTTTAGCAACAATATTTTTATCTTGATTGGTTTTACTTGCTTGTCAGAGTGCAACAGAGTTGTCAGAATATCATCATCATTGACATCGTCGTCATCGTCATCATCATCATCATCTTTTGACATCCACTTTTCTATGTTTGTGTGGATCTGATGTAATTTATTGAGGCAGATTTTTTTTTATCTGTTGCCAACCCTTCACCTGTCTCCTAGCGAGGTAATTTTTACCCTGGAAACCAGCATCTTTTGTACAATATCAAGACAAGGGTACACATACACACACAGACCCGTGTGTGTGTGTGTATCATCATCCTTTAATGTCCTTCCACTGGCATGGGTTGGATGTTTGACAGGAGCTAACAAGTCAGAGGACTGTACCAGAGTCCACTCTTTTCATTTTTTCATATGGCACCAACAGCAGTGAGGCCACCAAGTAACTTGCAAGAGAAGACTGCCCCTTCCCTCAACTGAAGTAGGGGGTTGTATCGAGGAAGGTGGCTCTGCACCATGTGACAAGAAGATAAGGCAGGAACAAGGGGAACAGAAATAGATGTCTTGTGATAGAGAAGCTACATGGTTACCTCGGGGTGGAGAGAGATAAGATGGTGAAGATATGATGAGGCATATAAGTGGACCAGGGATTTGATAGGGTGAATGGGTGGGTAAGTTCATGAGGCTGAAAAGGGTGAGTGGGAAATGGAGGGGAGGAAGATATGTTGTGGGGGAAATATGAGATTGTATGCAGGTAGGTTTGTGAGGGGGGAGTGGGAGTTAGAGGGGAAGGAAATAAAGTGAGTGAGGGAGGAGGGGAAGTGTTGGGAAGATGGGATGTTGCAAGAGTTTGTTTGTCGGGGGGGGGAGGTATATTGTGTGAGAGAAGCATGGACATAAAAGATGTGTGTTTTTGGCCTTGATTTTATTTAACTGGATAAGTTTTCTCAAACACAGCAAATTGCCAATTGTCTCAGTCCTATACCTTCCTAAGTCTTCCTCTTCCGCAGGTTCCTTCTACATTTGGAGATCAGCCATCTTCATCCACATGCATCACATGACCATACCACATGGGAGATAATGGAAAAACTATGTTATGTGGAAGTTCAACTACTTCCGGCATGAAAAAAAAAAAAAGAATTGACATGAATTCAGAAATCATCTCCTTCATTTTCGTTGTCCCTCTTGGTTCTGAGTTCAAACCCTGAGCAGGTCAACTTTGTCTTTCATACTCAAAGATCAACGAAATAATAATGTACCAGTCATATACTGATGACTGATCCAATCAACTCCTACTCTCACCCTCCTCTAAACCAAATTGGCCTTGTGCATATAAGTAAAAAGAAAAGACAACAAAACAAAAAAAATCAATATTTCTTTATATGAAAACTTCCCCAATATGATATTTCAATTTTTGATTGTCCCATGACTATAGATCTCTTCTTTTTCTTCTTCTTTCTTTTCACATTCAATAGACTTAATATTGTGCACTTATTTTGTTCTTTTCTTTCCATTTTCTATAGACTTTTACATATTTCGTTTATTTTAACGTTTTTCTTTTATAACTTGTCGATTGCCTTCCTTTATATGCAATCTTTTCTTACTTTGTAAGCTCTCGCATTTCATTTCATTTCACTTTTTCTTTCTTTTCTTCCTTTTTTTTTGACTTGTTTATATTCTCTTTTCAATTTGTCTTTATCTACAACAATAAGTTTTACATATATATGTGTTTGTTTGTGTGCAATTTAATATATATATATATGTGTGTGTGTGTGTGTGTAAATATATAAGTATGTATGTATGTATAATTATGTGTGTGTGTGTATATATATATATATATATATATTATATATATATATATATATATATATATTTATATGGTTATGTGTGTATGGTTATATTTTATATGTATAAATGCATGCATGTATGTATGTATATTCTGGAAAATTAACATGAATATGATAAGATAGCACAAAATACAAAATGTATTGAATCACTTGTTCACCAAAGCTGAACTTACTCTTTCCAACATTCTCTATTTCTCTGAAATTATAAATCTCTATGGGATTATATGTTGATGTTTGAACAATAACTGTCTTACAAAGGATCTAGCTTAAACTATAAGTTCTGGAAAATACATTGGTGTCTGCTTTTTCTACTGGCTTCAAACATAAATAGAATACAACTGAACTAATAAGATCGTTGTTTATTATTATTATTATTATTATATTATTATTATTATTATTATTATTATTATTATTATTATTATTTCTTCTTCTTTAATGAACACTTTTGCTGTATAATAATAATAAAAGCTTTCACAAGGCGTCAGATATTTTTTTTTTAAAAAGAAGATTCTCAAATGGAAAATTTCAAACACTAACAATATCCGAACTGCCATTACCCAAGACAACAATTTCAAAATATAAATAAGCTGAATTTATTTTCTTTTTCCTTTTATCATCATTTGATTTTGTTGTTGTTGTTTTTTCATTTCTCATTGTTGCTTTTAGTATTTTTCTCTTTAATTTTCTCCTCCCACCCCACCCGTCCCTCCCACCTCTTGTGAGCTTCTGGTTGTTTTCATGGTTTCTCTTTTCAGTGTTTCAATTCAACTGGAAATGCTTTGTTTTCATTTTGTTTTTTGTTTTTTTTTTTTCTTTCCTTCTCTCTTCTCTCAGTCCATTTGTACTTTGTCTTATCCCAACTGAAACAGCTCACTTTGTCGTGAGAACAGCTAACAAATTTTCATTTAACTGCTTAATCAACTGGTTAGATGCCATCTTCCAAATAAATCTTAGCCTTTCCAAGACAAGAAGGAGACCTCTATGTGGCTGCTTGGCCCACTAGAAATAATAGTCAAATCTTCCTCAAATCACAACCCCATCCCATCATCTTAAATATATTATCAAACACACATTCTCAGTGTATGTGCTTTGTTCACCAATAGGCTGCAATTTGGTGCAGTGGAGATGATTCTGTCAAAAAGCTGGGTGTTAAAACACCTGAAAGTCATTGATAAGTAAGACAACTCACCCCAAATCCCATTTAGAAGCAATGGACATTGATGTTTTGCCATTTTCGTGGCTTATCAACATCACATTTCTGAACCAAATTGGTGGCGAACAAAATAGGCAGTCTAAGACTATATACAAATAGTGTAAAAAACCATTTCAGGTGACTTTCTGGTGTTTTAACACCCAACACTTCAATGAAGTCATCCCCACCGTACCGAACTGCAGCCAACTGGCAAACAAGCGGAGCACATGTGTTCTGTGTGTTTGATAATATTTACAACACTAGCACTGCTTCTAATTCATATTTCAATATATACATATATATTTATATGTATAAATTAGAATAAAACCACCTTTTATCAATTCAATAACGAAACATTAAATTATACCATTTATATATATATATCATCATCATCATCATCATCGTTTAACGTCCGTTTTCCATGCTAGCACGGGTTGGACGGTTCGACCGGGGTCTGGGGAGCCAGGGGCTGCCACAGGCTCCAGTCTGATCTGGCAGTGTTTCCGCGAGTGTAGTGGGTGCTTTTTACGTGCCACCTGCACAGGTGCCAGAGGGGTCTGGCATCGGCCACGATCGGTTGGTGCTTTTTTTATGTGCTACCGGCACAGAAGCCAGTCAAGGCGGTGCTGGCATCGGCCACGTTCGGATGGTGCTTTTTATGTGCCACCGGCACAGAAGCCATTCGAGGCAGGGTTGGCATCGGTCACGTTCGGATGGTGCTTTTTTATATGCCACCGGCACAGAAGCCAGTCGGGGTGGTGCTGGCATCGGCCACGTTCGGATGGTGCTTTTTATATGTCACCGGCACAGAAGCCATTCGAGGCGGGGTTGGCATCGGTTACGTTCGGATGGAACTTTTTATGTGCCACCGGCACAGAAGCCAGTGGAGGCTGCACTGGCAACGGCCACGTTCGGATGGTGCTGGCGGGGTTGGCATCGGTCACGTTTGGATGGAGCTTTTTATGTGCCACCGGCACAGAAGCCAGTGGAGGCTGCACTGGCAATGGCCACATTCGGATGGTGCTTTTTATGTGTCACCGGCACAGGTATCACAGCTACTGTTTCCATTGATATTTGGTTCGATTCTCATGTACATGCACTTGACTCAACAGGTCTCCTCAAGCACAGCGAGATGTTCCGGGATCCCACGATCGGTTGGTGCTTTTTATGTGCCACCAGCACAGAAGCCAGTCGAGGCGGTGCTGGCGTCGGCCATGGTCGGATGGTGCTTTTTATGTGCCACCGGCACAGAAGCCAGTCGGGGCGGTGCTGGCATCGGCCACGTTCGGATGGTGCTTTTTATGTGCCACCGGCACAGAAGCCATTCGAGGCGGGGTTGGCAATATATATATATATATATATATATATTATATATATATATATATATATATACATATATACATATATATATATATGTGTGTATATATGTATACGTGTGCGTGTATATATATACACGTATATATCACCTTGATATATACCACCTTGACCGACCAGTCCGTCGGGTGTCCATTTGACACCGCTGGTCACACCACACTGTCCACTCCTCTCTGGATTGCGCCTTTCTCATCCACATGATCCCAATTGTCCTCCTGAAATCGTAACTCCACCGTCGTGGAGGCCTTCCAGGTGGTCGTTTCCACTTTCGCGGGTACAACTTGACAACTGCGCGAGTCCACCAATTATCGGTGAGCTGGACGATGTGTCCAGCCCATCTAAATTTGCTGCGTGTATACTCTGCGATGACATCCCTCACGCCGACCTCATCAACAGTACAGTTCTACCTGCAATGTTATATGGTAGTGAAACATGGGCTACCACAAAGAGAGAAGAGCAGAGACTGGTAATGGCTCAAAGAGCCATGGAAAGGTCAATGCTTGGTATCTCGTTGAGAGAGCACATCAGTAGCAAAATCATCAGAAAGAAGTCCGGCGTGAGGGATGTCATATACACGTATATATATACACATATATAGATATAGATATACATATATATATATATAATATATATATATATATTATATTATATATATATATGCTGACATGGGTTGGATGGTTCAATAGGAGCCGGCCAGGTAGAAGACTACCTCAGGCTACTCCATCTGTTTTGATAGAGTTTTTACAGCAGGATGCCTTCCTAACACCAACCACCCTGCACAGAGTCAGTTTTGGCATGTTTTTTACAGATGGATACCCTTCCAAATGCCAACCGCTTCACAGTGTGGCCTGGATGCTTTTATAAATTAGTCCTTGGTACATTATGTTTAAAACTAAAGCAATTCAATTACAGCTAGAATACCTTGGTTGTAGGTCTGCTGTATATGGAGGTGCAAGGCTTTGTGATAGGGGTATTGGACTTCATGATCATAAGAATGTTGTTTTCAGTTCCTGGACTGGCTGATGCAGTTTATTCTTGGGCAAACCCCATCATTTCACATTACTTCAGTTTGCTCAACTTCTAAAAATGAGTATTCCTGCAATGGACTGGCATCCAGTCCAGGGAGGAATATATTCACCTGAGAAACTGGGAAACTAACCCAATGGTCCTTACAGAATAATGTAGACTAACCATAGGTTTGCTGTGTCAGGGCTGACCTGGGGCTAAACAACAGCAGCAACATTACATACAAGAACCAAAGGAAACACTCTGTAATCACTTTCACTGTTAGACATGCACTAGGTGCTAGATCAGGAATTTCTAAGTCCTTGTGCATATACTGGATGTCTGTTGACACTTCTGATTTCACCTGCCCTTTGGCAGGTCTTGTTTTTCATCCCGTGGGTTGTCCAAAAACCTCCCTTTTCATCAAACAGGTTTGGTGATGTTGCCAGTTTATTCACCAACAGCCCAACCATGCAACAGGTTCTCTTAGGTGACATGTTGTCAGTAGCATTCAAGAGCAACCTGCTTTTAATACATATGTTTTTATTGTTTGTTTTATTTTTTACTTGTTTCAGTCATTAGACAGCGGCCATACTGGAGCACTCCATTTCAAAGCATGTTAGTTGATTGAATTAACCCCAGTATTTATATTTTTTGAAGTTTGTTACTTATTCCGTTGGTCTCATTTGTCAAACTGCTGAGTTACAGGGATGTAAGCAAACCAACACCAGTTGTCAACTAGTTGTGGGGGGACAGACACAAAGATACACAAACACACACGCACACACACACACTCAAAGACACACACACACAAAGACACACTCACACACAAAGACACACATACACAAAGACACACACACACACAAAAAGACGCACACACACACACACACACAAATACACACACACACACGCACAAAGATACACACGCACAAAGATACACACGCACAAAGATACACACGCACAAAGATACACACGCACACAACAGGCTTTTTCTAGTTTCTGTCTTCGAAATCCACTCACAAGGCTTTGGTTGACCCAAAGCTATTGTAGAAAACACTTGCCCAAGGTGCCACACAGGTGGTCTGGTGCTCCAATGACTGCCAGTTTGCTGTCTATTGCCATTTCACCAACTTCAGTTTTAAGAAACAAGATTATGTCTTAACTACAAATGTAGAAACTTGTTTTCCTCTGGTCTTTTATCTTTTATTTATTTTTCAGTCATTAAACTGTGGCCATGCTGGGGCACCACCTTGAAGAATTTTTAGTCGAATGAATTGACCCCAGAACTTTTCATTCTTTTTAAAGACTGGTACTTATTTTATTGGTTTCTTTTGCTAAACTGCTATGTTACGGAGACATAAACACACCAACACCAGTTGTGAAGTGGTGACAGGGGAACAAACACAAACACAAAGACACACACTTATAGATATATAAATATATGATGGGCTTCTTTCAGTTTCCATCTGCCAAATCCACTCATAAGGCTTTGGTCAGCCCAAGGTTTATAGTAAGAAGATACCTGCCCAAAGTGCCACACAGTGGGACTGAACCCAGAACCATGTGGTTGGGAAGCAAACTTCTCACCATACAGCCACGACTCCTGCACCTATCTCCATTTCACAAATATACATTGTTCTTTATTAAATTTCAAATCTTATTCATGATTTCATTTTCCACCAAAATTACAGTTTTCAATTCAACCTCACCCAATTCCTTTATCAGGTCATACCAACAATCCTGGTCATATTGACATGTCTTAGATATAATAATGTAATGTGCGCTCTCCGTATGCATTCCATCAAGCAAATGTCCATCTTACACAATATACTTCTAATTAGAATGTCATTCTTACTCTATAGACATTGTTAGTAACTGCATTACTCACTTGACTATTACAGTCTTTCTTTTCCCAATTCTCCTTTTGCTCCAACTGATCTGTGGCATTTACCACTAAGGTTCAATTGAGTTATTCTTCTCACATTTTTGCCCGGTTTCTGTCTATCTTAATGCTTCTTTCTTTTTCCATTCCATCTTATTAATTCTTACCAAGCAGTATCCTAAAAACATCTTATGCATCTTATTTCATACCCACTCACTAACTTTCCTATCCTGTTTGTATCAAACCACTCCTAGCATCATACATGTAACATTTGTCTCACACTGATCTGATTTTGTCAATACACACAAATAGGAAAAACCTGCTTCCAAAGAATCCAGCACTTTCTATAAGAATTCCACCATTCATTTTGCTCATTCATTCATTATCTTATAACATCCATCTGTCTCAGTTTGATAATGGGAGACACTTTCCATAACATAGGTTTGAGCAGGTTGTTATGGAGATCTTGGATTGTCTGGGCACCCCTTGGCCTTGACAATGTTGTGATCCAAAAACAATCCAGATGACAATAAATCTAACACCAGTTTGGCTTCAGGGCAAGTAATTTGAAGGAACTTGCCTATGAAGGAACACAATGCAATGGCTACTGCAGTGTACTTCCCTGTCCTTTTAACCTTTCTACCAGTCAACAAAACCCTCATTAAGTGTTTTTGCTTCTATCAAACAGCTTTAGTTCAGTTTAAAACTCTTTTATGTAAATATATTCTGGCATACCAATTCCTCCAAACTCATAATCTCTCCATTCTCCTGAGCTCTTTTTACACACTGATTCAATTAATGTTGATTTCTTTTGAGTAAATCAGGTTTTGTGAATTTCTAGGCATTTTTTTCCCCTTTTTTAATTATTTATTTCCTTTTAGCAGCAAGAGAAGAATAATTACAGTCTGTTGTAATGTATCTGAGAATATTATTGATAGATATTTTATCTACCTTGCCAGACCTACAGCAAGGTATGGACTCAGAACATTCAAGTATTGAACTGGATTAACATAATGTCTACTATACTGTTTTCCTTTCTTCTCTCTCTCTCTCTCTCTCACTCACTCACACATCTTCATTACGCTGTCTTCTACATCTGAAATGAATAAACACTGGCCAAATATGGGAGCATTTATGCAGTTGTTTGACCTACTAGAAATAGCAGCCAAATCTCCTTCAAAGCATGCCTTACTGGTTTAAAACAAGGATACATTGGATTATGCATTTCCAGATGTATTATGCATTGACATGGAATGGTCATAACTGGAGCTTCTTTAATCATAGGTCTGGTCAGTCAGAACAGACCTGGACTTAAACAAAAACAATCCACTTTCATGAGCTGCTTGACATGTTGATTTTTTTGTGGGCTACGATTAAACATTTCCTACACTGTTGCCACATTCTCCACTGATTGGAATGTGGTTGGATGGCCACTTCTTGCATCATTCACAAAACTTTTCTGAAGCAAAACACACCATCATCTCTGAACCAAAACAATAGAATTCCACACTTCATAGCATGCTGTGATGTTAATTCGCCCCTGAACAGTCAAGTGACTGGCTGTCAGGGAAATAAGAAATAAGACAATAAAATAGGAAATCCCCATTAATGTTGTTTGTTTAAAAAATGTTTACATCATGACTTCAGTGACACTAAAAATTCTACAAGCAATTTCTAATGCCTCATTTCTTTCCAGCCACCCTGTATATATATATATATATATTATATATATATATATATGTATGTATATGTGTGTGTGATGGGCTTCTTTCAGTTTTTGTCAGTCAAATCAACTCACAAGGCTTTGGTCAGCCCAAGGTTATAGTAGAAGACACTCGCCACGCAGTGGGACTGAACCTGGAACCATGCGGTTAGGCAGCAAACTTTTTACCAGACAGTCACTCCTGTATCCATACTCTCTCTGATGGGTACCAGAGACTGAAGATCTATGAATTGAGGTGTCATAGTCTTTCATTTGTTCTAGGCATTGTACTGTGGCCATGCTGGAGCACTACTTTGATGGATTTAGCTGAACAAATCAACCCTAGTTTTTATTCTATCAGTCTCTTTTGCAAAACCACTAAGTTACAAGGATGTAAACAAACCAACACTAATTGTCAAGTGATGGTGGTGGCAAAGCAAGCACACACACACAAACACACATATATAACAGGCTTCCACACAGTTTCCATTTACCAAATTTAATCACAAGATACATTAGAAGACTTATCCGAAGTGCCATGCAACAGAACTGAACCTGGAACCATGTGGTTGGGAAGCAAACTTCTGCCACACAGCCATGGTTGCACCTATAAATGTTTTTTTTCTTGAAAAATAATTCCATAAAAGCAACAACATTATTTTCAAACATAAATAATAGAGTAAAACATGTTTTTTTAAATAGCCCTTTTTTTCCTACAAGTAATTGAGCTTTTATGTAATATTTATTTAGATTGAAATTTTTAAATATTGCATTTCAGAAATAATTTTATCTATATGGGATTTATAAAAAAAATATTTCTGAAAAATTTGAACATTATATATAATTTATATAAAAACAGATAATATTTAAAGTTTTAAACATTATTTAGTTTAATGGGTCTACAATTTAGTTCATCATCATCATCATCATCACCATTACCACCATCATCATCATCAACACCACCATCTTCATCATCATCATCATCATCATTATCATCATCGTTTTCATGCCCACTTTTCCATGCTTTCTATGGCCAGATGTTCACTTGTTTCCAAGCAAGGTAATATTTCCCCCATGACCAGACATGTTTCCATGGAAGATTTGCAATGAACTCATATGACTGTGTCAGACACACACACACACATACATAACTGTATGATGGTTGCCTTGGGTTTTCAAATAACAGCTAATTCACTATGGTGAGATATCTATCTGTCTGTGTGTCATTTGATTTAGGTGACAAAAGTTTGTGCAGGTTGCCATAGAAGGTTCCAGTGACAAGCATTGCAAGATGACCGATACTGTTTTGACAGTAAGAGCTACCCTCCCCATGGATTTGTTGAAAATTTACAGGTTCTTCCTCTACCTTAGGGAACAATCTATTTAACCCAGGTATTACTGTTCCTGGGTCAGAATGGACCTGGGAGTAACGGTAATTAAGGGCTGACTCCATACTTCCCACAACTCTGGAATTCCTAAACTGGAGTCTCAACACCGGATGCAGTTTAGTGTGATACCCAGGATATACATACTTGCACACATGCACATATACACACACACATACATACACACACACATACATACTTACATACATGCATACACATACATATGCATACATGCACATACATGCATACACACATACATATATACGTACATACATACAGACATACATGCATACACATACATACACATACATGCATACACACATACATATATATGCACATACAGACATACATGCATACGCATACACACATACATACATACATACATACATACATATAAACACATACATGCATACACATACAAACACATACATGCATACACACATATAAACATACATACACACACACTCATACATGCATACACACATACATACTCACATACACACATACACATACATACATACATACATACAGTTGCATTTACATACATACACACACACACATACATACATACACATATATATACATACATACACACAGACATACATACACACACACATACATACATGCATACATACATATATACATACATACATATGCACAATGTGCTTTATGAAGTTTATGTAGTCTACCAAATCCACTCATAAGGCTTTGGTCGCCCTGTAGCTACAGTAGAAGACACGTGCCCAAGGTGCCATGCAGTGGGACTGAACCTAACCTGGAACCATGTTGTTGGGAAGCAAGCTTCTTGCCACACACACACACACACACACACACACTCCACCTTTATTTAAAAGTGTCATACATGACGCTAATTTCCATTGTTTTTGTGATTTCAATACAAGTTTGGTTTTTTATTGCTTTGTTTTTGTTTTTCTTTTTTTTCTTACACTTCATTCTAACGACCTACCTCTGAATTATTTAAAATAGAAACATTGATGCAGTTTATAATTCAGGTCACTTTCAGTTTTGATGGAGAAGGTAGAGGCAGTTTTTAATTTTTTTTTAAATGCTGTTTGAAAAATTTCGCTCCTCTTCCTTTCACTCCCTTAAACTTCTATAGACAGAGGAGGTATATCGATTATTTGTATATTGTATTTGCTTGCCTGCCTGGTTGGCCGGCTGGCTGGCTGGCTCAACTCTCTTCAGCTTAACTAAAAATTAATTCTCTGAAAGTATTTCAATCCGTATTTAGCTCTCAAAATTTTTTTTTATTTTATTTATTTTTCTCCAAATTCTTTTTTCTTTACCTTCCCCCTCCCCTTCTTCTTGAGTTCTGTATTCTGCTCCTGATATCTATGGCCTACATTTACTGTCAAGTCCACTAAATCCATCTCATCTTCTTCCAATGCTGCCGCATCACAAACACCACCACCACCACCATTTCTTATCCCTCGCCCTGCCATCCCATCGCACCCACCGGATCTACAGCCATCCAATAGTCACCTGATATTCATCCAAGCTTGTACATCAATCTGCCTAAAGAACTGACAACTGCTGCTGTTTTGAAATTTTTTTTTTTTGCTGTTCCCCTGCCCCTACCAATGCACACCCACCACCACTAACAACAACAAAAACAGCTCTACTCAAATCTCTCTCTCTCTCTCTTTCACTCCCTCTCGCTCTCATTCCCTTCTACATTTCTGTGTCTTTATCCCTTTTTGTCTTACACACACACACACACACATATACATACACACACACACACAAATATATATACACACACACACATATATATACATATATGTATGTATATATATGTATATATGTGTGTGTGTATATATATATATATATATATATATATATATATATATATATATATATGAGCACATGTCAGCATGGAACATGGACATTAAATGGTGATATGTGCATGTGTGTACATATATAAATATATATATATATATATACACACACACATGCACATACACATACATGTGCACATATATATACATATACATACATATACATATACATATACATACATACATATATATATATATATATATATATATATACACA
>NC_043010.1:25647988-25682988 GCF_006345805.1 Octopus sinensis
CGTCGATTCGATTCGTTTCGTTTCATTTCGTTTCTTCTTCTCCAAGTACTGTTTTTATATATAATTATGACGCGAAACTCTATACCTCTTTGCTTTACCTTCCCTTCTTTCCCTATCTCTCTCTCTCTCACTCCTCCTCATCTCCCTCTCAGCCGCTTGTCTTCCTCTATCTCTCTCTCTCTCTCTCCCTCTCTCACTCCTCCTCATCTCTCTCACAGCCAGCCAACTACTTCTTTTTACATGCGGCCTCCTAACTGTAAACACACGTTTTTTCTTGCGCTCTCCAGAATCTTCCTCGTCTAGGCCAAAAAAAGGCCCTTTTCATTTGTTTTCTTGTTTGTTTTTATTTCTCGTATTGTATTTTTTGTAATTGTATTTTCATTTTGTATTTTATTTTGTATTTTATTTTGTAATTTTATTTCTATCGTTTTTACATCCTGTTTGTGTTACATTTTTTTCTTTCTTTGTTTTTACCCCTCTGCGAAGTAATTTTATTTAATTCTTTCGCAGGAAGGGCTAGTTTGACGAGTCGTGTTCTGTCCTCACTTTCGAAACACGCTGGAGTTGAACTAGGGACAGCTGATGAAGGGGATTTTTCCTTGTGTAGTTTGTCTTGTACTCTGTTTTTCGTTGTAAAAAAATGGTCTGTTCCATGCTTGTTTTTATGTTTTCGTTTCTCGTTGAGTTCTACGTCTATTTGTGGTGTCCTGTACTCACGTATATATATTTATATATGCATGTATATATACATGTAGATGTAGGTACGTACATATATGTATGTATGCATATATTTTATTTATTACACTATTGTATGACTGAGCGCCCTCGCGTCAATTCGATTCGTTGTCCATGCTGGCATGGGTTGGACGGTTTCACCAGGGCTGGCAATCTGGAAGGCTGCACCAGACTCAAGTCTGTTTTGGCATGCTTGCTATGGCTAGATGCCCTTCTTAATGCCAACCACTCTGAGAGTGTAATGGGTGTTTTACGTGCCACTGGCATGGGTGCTATTTGCATGACACCAGTAGCTACCATATAACTAACAAAACACATGATGCTGATCTATCAACATGGCTGAAGTCCAGTGACTAAGACTCACAAAAGAATATAGTTAGACCCTAAATCTTCACTGTAAATCAGTGATTCCTAACTATTTTTTGCATATGGACCCTGTTGATTCTTATTTTATGCGAATGGAACCCCATAGCCTTTCTTTAAAATCCTCTGATTATATTTTTATAATTAAATATTATTAGGAACTGAATCAAAAAAATTGTTAAAATATTTTGTGTATTATAGATGTAGGTCCAATTTATTGCACATAAACTTTAACAACAAAATATTATATGGACACTCGTTGAGAACCTCTGCTCTGAATTATGGAGCCTATTGTCTTTGTGTCTTTTACTCTTCTCTTATCACACCCAGTTCCACTATGTAAGCTTGCGAGAGTCTTTTCATGTGGTCAGCAACTGGCTCAATGTAAATACCTAGCCTCTATAAACCATTTCTGTATATTTTAATTCTCATATCTTTGGATAATATGTTGATAGATATTATATGCACCGATTTCAATCAGAAAAGAGACACAACCTAGTAGAAGGTAACATGACAACCCATAAATACATGGGTTCAAATCCTAACTGTGAGCAAATTTTTTCTTTTCTTTTTCTTTTTTTTAATTAATTACTGGTACTGTAAACTATTCCAGCTATTTTTCCTACACTATTACAAATGTTAGATGCACAATTGGTGTCCAGTTAGTGGACCTATTTTTGTGTGTCTCCCTCTCAAATTGATGCTTGTCTTGTCTAATCTAATTTTCACATTTCAAATCTCAACAGTTGATTCTTTGGACAATATGTGTCACAATAAAAGACGGAATGGCCTTGGCTATAAAACAACTAATCAATCAATTCTACAATCAGCTAGCTTCTCAATGCTTGTAGGTTTTAAGGAAGTCATAAAATTCCATAAAGCCTTTTCTCCAAAACTACATTCAGACATCTGGAAATCTCCTGAATTGATGAAATCTAAAATAAATTTCCATTGTCTGAATAAATATCTTCAGCATGGCTGAACAGAATTTAATTTTGTACTAGAGGCCTCTTCAGTATTGCTTTAAGAAAAAAAATCAAATAGAAATGAAATAAAAATAAAATAAAATGTACAGAAGAGAAACGAAAAATAAATAAATAAACAAAACAGATAGCTAAACTAATCCAAAAAGTCGTCATGACAATGTCATCTTAGTGAATATGAGTGGTTATTTCCTTTACAAAACCAATATTTTAATCACATTTTGTTTGTTCCACTGACATTTTTGTTTCATGAAGACTTAGATCTGGACTTAATAAGATATATATATACATACATATATATATATATATATATATATATATATATAAAAACACACATGTATATGTATATACACATACACACATATAGGCATATACACACATTCAAACATACACACACACACTCTCACACTTGTAGACATTCAGACACACACATATACTTATATGTGTATGTGTTAGTTCTGATATGCTCTAAATGCATGACACATTACCATGAGTATGTGTGCTCCGGATCTATGCCACATTAAACTCCTATATTCCAATGTTACACACTTAATCAAGAACAACATTGCATACATTTGGAGTTTGGCTATAACATAGGAATGGGGCAAAATATTATTCCAGTTATATATGTATGCATGTATCAATCAATCAATCAATCATCATTAATTAGCATCTGTCATCCGTGCTAGCATGAGCTGGACTGTTTGATAGAATCCAAGGGGTCTAAGGACTGCATCATGCTCCAGTGGCTGCTTTGACATGGTTTCTATGGTTTGAGGCCCTTTATAATGCCAGTCACTTTACAGTATATACTGGGTGCTTTTGTTCATGCCACTGGCACAATTGTAGTTGCCATGCAGTGCACATGACTGCAAGAAACCCTGGGAGGGTGGGGAGCAGCATTTATGCAAAGAGATGAGGGTGTAGAGCATGGGAGGAGGAAATGAGAGGGGGAAGACTGGTGGGGGCAACCAGGTTCTTGTAGGGTAGGGGTCGGCACCTTTGCCTCCACAGACCAGATCCAGTATTAATGATGGATAGCAGAGTGGACAAAGGCTATTAAAGAATAATTATGGAAATTTGCACAAGCTAAAATTTAATCACGAATGTTGGCTATACTTAAAAATAATTTGTATTAACCACAGATGAATGTTGTAATGGAAAAATATCATTTATCCAATTTAAGACATTGTTGGAATCATTTGTTTAAAAGATCTTAAAATTACATAGCAGCCAAAAAATTAATAGAAAACTTGATGTTTTTTGTTCCTTGAAAGCTTCTCAATATTAGGCTTCAAACTTGTTGATGCCAAGAGCAAGATGTTCTCAAGATGGTTATCAGTTAATCTTGTTCTAAAATTGTTCTTAGTTTGCTTCAGTTTGGAAAATAATTGCTCATACTGATAAGTGCTTCCAAACAAAGATGCCATTTTTTTGCATGGTATACTTCTCACCTGGAAAAATATATTTTGCATAGCAGTCATTCAATGAAACAGTTTTAGAATGGAATTTAGATCTCAATAACTGGTCACACTGCACATCAATCAATTCCATTTGAAAACATTCTGATACTGTCTCCACCTCCACATCAAATGGTGTAGCAAACAATTTAAACTGATTTGCATGCAGATGAAAGTCAGCAAAATGTGATGCAAATTCATTTCTCAAATCCTGGATTATATTCACAAATACCTCTGAATCCTGTTGTTTCCCTCCTTGAAATGATGGAAAATGCCTGTAATTTTTATTTTGAAGTGGATATTCCCACAACTGTCGCTTCTTTTCAAAGGTTACACATTTCATTTACGAGCTGAGTTTTACCTTAAAGTTGTAAATTTAAGTTATTTAAATGAGTCACAATATCCACAATGAATGGCAAAGTTGCAAGCCAATCAGGATCTTGAAAATGTGAACTATCCATATGTTTTGCTATTGAGAAATATCACCATCTCTTTGTGTAAGGCAAGTACTCTTTTTAGCATTGATTCTTGGCTAAGCCAGCATACATTGCAGAAATAAGCAAAGTCACTATATTCTGCCTCAGCATCTAGCAAAAACTGTTTAAATTGACAATGATTTAATCCATGAGACAGAATCGGATTCACAGCCTTCACAACAATATCTATAACATTCTCAAATTTCAAAGACTTGGCACACAATGTCTCTTGATGGATAATGCAATGAATTTTATGTGCGATTCCAAGGCTTTCTATATGTTCTTGCAGTAGTGCAACAACCCCACCCCCTTTTTTTTTGTTCTACCATTGCAGGGCCACCATCTGTTGTGATGCCAATTAGCTTCGAAAAATCAAACTTCATTTCTGATATCATTTTGAACAATGCTTCAAAGATGTCTGGTCTGGTTACGGTTTCCTTCACAGGAATTAACTGAATAAATTCTACAAAGATCTGAAAAGTTGAAGCCACTCCTCACATAAAGACAGCAAATTGTACAGTGTCACTTAAATCTGTACTTTCATTGACTACAATTGAAAAATATTGTAATTCACTGCAGGCATTGATTAATTGATTTTTATCATCTGCTGACATTTCTCCAACCCACCATGTTACTGTCCTCAGAGACAGGCTGATAGTTTCAAATAAAAACTTATTTTCTGGGCAAATAATATCCAACACTGCCAATAAGCAGTCTTTAAAAAGAGTCACCATCTGTAAAAGGTTTCATCTTTTCAGTGATGCATTTTGAGACTTCATAGCTGGTAAATGTATTTGCCACATTTTCACCTTTTCTGTTTTTAAAAAATAACATTTGTTTTCCAAAACTAGATTTCAACCACTCAACTTCATTTTTCCTTGCTTGTCCAGTGAATGTCCTAAAATTTTCACAGTGGTGCATCTCATAATGTCACCTAATATTTGTTACCTTATTCACAGCAATTGCTTTTTAGACATATGAGACAAATCGGGTTCCCACTGTGCTCAATGAAGAAGTAATCTTATGTCCAAGTTTCTTGGAAAATTCAGCATTCAGCATCTACCTTTCTTTGTTTTGCATTCATGGCCATCGTAATTTTTTTCTAAGAAATAAAATTTAAATTTAAATTTAAAATTTTACATCTGAACAATTCCATTTTTTTAATGGCAGACTTTTTATTATATTCGAAAGCCTTGTCTCTCATATTACAATTTTAATAATACCAGTTGGTTATGGTTCATAACTTGTATAATGTAGGTGATAATGATGATAAAGGCAGAAATAAGTGTATGGTGGCAAGGACAAGAAGAAACAAATGAAATTTTAAACGATGACAATAAATGTATTATTTGAAAAATACAATAATGAAATGAATTAGTAAAAGTCTCTTAGTGGAGAAGAGATGTGTAATAATATAACAGAACCCAATGGAGAATTTGAGCACGAGAAAATGAGTGTAACTTATCAAAGGTGGGTGGCAGGAGTCAGCCCTTGTTGCTTTCACAAATCACAGAAGGTGGGGTCGCCATTGATGGAGTGAAGGCATTACACCAACTGAGACAATTGTCTCTTTGCGGCAGTCTTTTTATGTCCCTCGACAGGCTCAAGAGGGCTCTCAGTTTTTTGTTTCATTTTTTACATGGGAGGTGGTAGTTGTTGGCTAGAAATGTTTCGGAATTGTATTATCATTATCATTATTATTATTGTTTTTGTGCTGTGTGAGCAGAAATGATGTGTGGAGCCCTGCATACACCACAAATTTTTAATTGTGTTTTTGCTGTCAAAGCATTCACATCCAGTTGGTGGTGAAGGTAGAGTGAATGAGAAGATTTGTGCAAGAACGTAACAGCAAGCATTTTATTGTGTTCAAAAGCTTCATCTGCCCAAATTACAATTTAAATAAACAACTCATTGGACATCAGTTTTCATTGCCTGGTCAAAATCCCTTCACGGGCAAGAACCAGCCCATAGTCTGTAGGTTGCCAGCCTCTGTTGTAGGGTCTTGTGTATTCTGCTAGTCTACTTTTGTTTCCACTACATTTCTTGTGTGTCCACAGATTACACTGGATACAGGGTATGGAGTTTATACCTATTCTTTTTCTGCACATTGCGCAAGGACATTTCCCTGAAGATTCCAGGGTCCTGTTTACTTTCCTGCTTACTAGAATCTTCACTTTTGCTAAAGTTTACCTTGAGACCTCTCAGTCCTAGGTTTTGCTTCTATGCCCGAAATTTCATCTCATACACACACACGCATATATATATATATCTGTCTTCTTTTTCTCTTGGACTTTCCTCCGTCTCCTGTTTCTGATGAAGAGCTTTGCTTGAAACATAAAACTACCTTTCTTTCCTTCCCTGAGCGTCTGCTACACGCCCTCATGTTGTTGCTTTTTTTCTTGTGTTTGTTCTTCCTGTTTTGGGGATTTACTATACATACATGTGTATATGTATATATATATATATATGTATGTATGTATGTATGTATGTATGTATACATAATAACTTGGATTTTCCATTTCAGAGACAAATTTTGGGATTATACTCTTTCTAAGAGATTCAGACATTTGCATGCATTTTTTTAGATCAGATATTTTACAGAAGGATGCTCTTCTCAGTGCTAACCGATCAACCATAAATTAGGAAGTTATAGAATTTGTTTCCATTATTCTCACTTAAGTACACATACACATGCACACACATGTGCACACACATGTCCTAGTTCAACTCTTAATAGCATGTTGAATAACTGCTAAGGCAGCCTCAACATCGTTGTTTGGCCTGCCAGAAATAGCTGTCAAATTTCCCTCATAACCATTTTTTTTTAAATGAAAGACATTAGAAAATAAAAGGATACATTAGGTTCTGTCCCACTGTGTGGCACCTTGGGTAACTGGCTTCTACTATAGCCTTGGGCCAATTAAAGCCTTGGGAGTGGATTTGGTAGACAGAAGCTGAAAGAAGCCTGCCATATATATATATATATATATATAATATATATATATATATATATATATATATATATTATATATATAATATAATATATATATATATATATATAGGAGATAAATAAAAATATATGCATACATACAAACATATATGTACGTACCTACATCTACATGTATTATATCATGCATATAATAATTATACGGAAGTACAGGACATCACAATAAGACGTAGAAACGGAAAAAGCCAAAAAACAAAAAACAAGAAAACGGAAAACGAAAACCAAATACAGGACGAGCTACACAAGGACAAAACCCCCGTCATCAGCTGTCGCTAGAGGAGTCAGGCATGTTTCGAAGGCATAACAGAACACTAATCCAATAGGCCTTCCTGCGAGAGAATTAAAATAAAATTTCAAGCAGCGGGGCACAATGAGTACAAACACAAACAAGACGTAACAATAGGACTGCAAAATTAAAATACATGTACAAAAACAAACCAAGAGGACGAACGAAAAGCCTTTTTTCTGGCATAGACAACAATAAAACTGCAAAAATAAAAATACAAGTACAAAAAGTACATTAGTTACAAAACGAGAAAATAACAAGAATACTATACAGGAAATCAACCACACAAGGGGACGAACGAAGAAGCCTTTTGCTGGCAAGGACGAAAGTGTAGTAGCAGCGCGTGGAGGCAGTCTTTTCAATAGTGGGAACCACGTGTAAAGGAATTTTGTTTTATAGGCAAGGAAGAGGGAAGGAGGAGGGGGACGCGGCGAAGAGAGAGGAGAGGAGGGAAAAGATTGAAGAGGTTAAAGCAAAGGGAGAGAGTACCGCATCTTCATATAAATAATATAAATATAAAAAAAGGGGACCAAGAAGTGGATCGAAACGACGAATCGGAACGAACCTGATGCGGGGCGCTGTCAGACAATAAGGAGATAAATAAAAATATATGCATACATACAAACATATATGTACGTACCTACATCTACATGTATATATACATGCATATATAAATAATTATACGGAAGTACAGGACATCACAATAAGACGTAGAAACGGAAAAAGCCAAAAACAAAAAACAAGAAAACGGAAAAAACGAAAAACAAATACAGACGAGCTACACAAGGACAAAACCCCCGTCATCAGCTGTCGCTAGAGGAGTCAGGCCTGTTTCGAAGGCATAACAGAACACTAATCCAATAGGCCTTCTGCGAGAGAATTAAAATAAAATTCAAGCAGCGGGGCACAATGAGTACAAACACAAACAAGACGTAACAATAGGACTGCAAAATTAAAATACATGTACAAAAACAAACACAAGAGGACGAATGAAAAAGCCTTTTTTCTGGCATAGACAAACAATAAAACTGCAAAAAATAAAAATACAAGTACAAAAAGTACAATTAGTTACAAAACGAGAAAATAACAAGAATACTATACAGGAAATCAACCACACAAGGGGACGAACGAAGAAGCCTTTTGCTGGCAAGGACGAAAGTGTAGTAAGCAGCAGCGCGTGGAGGCAGTCTTTTCAATAGTGGGAACCACGTGTAAAGGAATTTTGTTTTATAGGCAAGGAAGAGGGAAGGAGGAGGGGGACACGCGGCGAAGAGAGAGGAGGAGAGGGAGGGAGAAAGATTGAAGAGGTTAAAGCAAAGGGAGAGAGTACCGCATCTTATATATTATATATATATATATATACATAGGGTGTCCACTTTGATGGTGATTCCTCTTAATTTTGTATGTAACAGTATTTTTAATCTTCGGATTTTTTAAATATGCTAAGCCACTGGTTTTAATTGATTAATATCAATTTCTACCCTTATCATTTAATTACATATATATATATATATACTAGCTGAAGGTGACCCGCTCTACGCGCGGGTAAGAGTGTAGTATATATATAAATGTATACAAATTATATATATATATCTATATATATATATATATATAATACAGATATATACACTTTGTATATATACATTATATATACATATTTATATATAGATACACACACACACACACACACATATATAAATTAATTTCATTTTGAGGCCTCTGCTAATGTCCTGTGTAAGTGGTCATCATTGAGAAGTAGTCCGTACCTCAAACATGCTTCCCTGTAAGTGGCACAGATGATACCATCAACCGTGCAAAGATCAGCAAAAGACTTCGGTCCAGTAACTACATGAAGCAGCATTCTCAAAAAGAAGATTTCCTGTTTGGTAGGATGAATATTATACACACGCCCAATGACGTTCTTCCTAGAAACACCGGGCCAATTGTCAAGTTCTGTTCCATGTGACCTGCGCTTCCAATTATTGTTGTTGTATGTGTAATATTCCGGTACTTCAGGGTAAATGAGAGTAGCAGCAAACTCATCAACTGAACACAATATAAAAAACGCTGTAAGCATAGTCCCTTTTGGATTTTCAATGACTTGATGTGCATTTTTCTCTGTGAAGTAAACCAGCTGTCTCTTCTGTAAATGAACATTCAGGTGGAAAAGTGATGGTGAGCTTAGATGAATCTCGTATCAAAAAATGCGCTACGCTGCATAATTGGAGGATACATACCTACCCAAAACGAATTGTTTAATTTCGTCATGTCTAAGGTCTTCATCACTGAACACAAACACGGCCATATCATTGCCCTTATTAATGTACTTGCAGAGGTATTGTATGCATCCCATCGAACTGCAGTACTCAACATTAATGTGTGCATTAAATGTTTTGGAAAGCAAAGGGTTGAATGGAACAATCCAGGCATTATCAACATCGAATGTTATTAACCGTTGTCTAACTCTAGCTGTGCGGCCACCCAAACCTGTGTGGTGGTGATGGCGATGATAATTGTCTGTATGAATGCAGACAGACGTGTAGAGAGAGAGAGTGTGAAAGCGCTGTAGAACGCCGTTTGACGAATCAACGTTATTTATAGAAAGTGATGGGAAGGGAGGAAATAGTGTGAGTGAGTGAGGAAGACAGATACATAAAAGACTGAGAGTGGACTTGTCAAAGTGGGTTTTTGGCCCTAACAATGACACCTTTTAAGATAGGGATTTCTAACGTCACCCACGGGCATTGTCACCTCATTTTACATGTCCCTGTAAATTTTGGAGTCAATCCGACGGGATGTAGTGGCCTTGAAAGCGATCCAAGCGGTCGAGTCAAACAAACAAACAAAATTTTTGCATTTCAGTTTTATAAATAGAGATATATATATCACACCAAGCTTGCTTGGTGAGGAGGGTGTTTATTGGACACCCTGTGGGATGAAAAACAAAACCCGTCAAAGGGCGGAGGAACTCTTGAGAGTCAACGGCCATCCAATAAATGTCTTAGGGCTGTATCATGCGAGGACCTAGAAATACCTGGTATGGTGCCCAGGCGCGCAGAAAGCCTACAAGGGTTGATCAGACCCTTTAGTGTTGATTCTCACAACTGATCTAGGAGACGGAACACTCTTACAAGAAACTGCGATCGTTTTATCATCTGACGTGTGGCACACCATGCACCTGTACAGACCATGTTAATTCGATGGAGAGAGTGTGCTTTGTTCAGCACAAGCAATGACCACTTTAAACAAGTCAAAGTGCCGGTTGTTCAGTAAACCATTTTCACTCAATAACACCTGAGGTTTGGCACATCGATGTGTGCTTTTTTTTTTTTTTTAAGATACACATGCAGTGTCACAGGGCTTGGGAGTTGTTGAAGGTTATTTGCTGAACCCTCATTCATCGTCTTTGATGAGAGAATCCAGCATATATATATATGTATATGTATGTGTTTGTATATAGATATTATAAGCACTTATCTCAGGTATATGTATATGTATATGTACATTATAAGCACCTATCTCAGGTATATGTATATATATATATATATATATATATATATATACGCGAGAAAGAAGCAACAAGAATGGATAGGTTTTTAGTACAATCGTTTCATACAAGGACAGGCTTTATTAAAAGTTGCAAAAATTGCAGCATATAAACGTGTCCCGTACTCATCAGCTAAAATACATGTGAGTTCTCTAGACATCCTAGTGGTTGAGGCTATACTCATGAAGTAATGTAGATAATTAAGTAACATAAACAGATTTCCAAAGTTCATTAAAGTTCTTTAAAGATGATGTACAGTCTTATCACAGAATTTAAAAAAAGTTTTAATAGCATCACAGAGAAGGTGACTAATCCATGGTGTACATATGAATTTCCAGAGATATGAGGAGGGATTACATACTCACAGACGACAAATTTATCCATTGCTAATCACAACGAGGTGGGTTTCAATTCCTGCTTATTAGCATTACCGAGAGGTGAATTAATCCTTTGTATAGATGCACAATTTCCAATGGTGTAGATGTAAATTTCCAGAGAAATGAAGAGGAATTTCATATTCACAGGCGATAAATTTATCAATGGTTGAACACAATGAGGTGGGTATCAATTCTTGCTATATGATTAGGTATTTGCCACATTAATCACATTACTGCTATTTTCAAGAGACTGTAGCTATTTAACTTTTAAAGGCTGAAGGGCTTTCTAGAGAGGCAAAGAACAGAAAAGGGAAGGAAAGAGAGAAAATATGGGGAGGAGCAAAAGGGGGGGGGCTAGAAGAAGAGAAAAGGAAAAAGAAAAAAAGAAAAGAGATAAGAAGAAGAAAAAGAAAAAGAGAAAAGAGAAAGAAATAGGAAAGAAGGGAAAAAAAGAGAAAAAAAAAAAAGAGGGTTCTAGTTATACAGAGGAATTAGTAGACGGCAAGTCTGGTTTTAATTTACAGGCATCTAGGAACTAGAGGAGATATTATTCTTTGACCAGTAAAACAGCTAATTTATTGCTGTCGAAAGCAGCTATGAATTTAAAGAGAATCTAAAGAGATAACACGGTCAGGGGTTTAGGGGTTTAGGGGTCAAAGTAAAATCAAAAGAAAATACATTAGGAAAATCTAAGTATAATCTTATCAAAAAGTCATTAAAATTTATTTATTTAATTTATTCATTTTACTGTCTTAAGGAGTTGCCGTTATTATTCATACATTGACGGACTACAGGTCAAATCTTAGAAGATCATTTACAAGGTGTTAGGGAATTGTCTATCATAATGAAGATAATCATATTATCACCGAGGGAGTAGCCTTATTTATTTAATTTTGAAATAGAATTATGGGGCTTTAGTAACTCATTTTATTTTATTAAAGTTATGCTACTTAAATTAGATTAAGTTAAGAATTAAAATTAAAAATTAAAATTAAGATTTAAAATTAAGATTTAAAAATTTAAAATTATGAGTTTGAATTAAATAAAGCCTCAATTAAGCAGCGTATAAGTACTATTCATTTCCCTCTCTCAAAAAACTGATGCAGATATAAGGAAAAAGATAACTGTAGTGTGAGAACTCTTAGTTATCTACTTAAAGCAGTGCTATACTAGCAAAAATCAAGTTATATCTATCTATCTATCTAGTTACGAATATTCTAATCATTTAAAATATTTTAAAGTCTTCAATTTAGCATGGACACAAACTTGACCTAGTTCGATATGGTTATTCAATAAGTTTCTATGTTTTCTATGCTTTAGAATTTCATACGTCTCCATGGAGCATAGTTGGCAACCAACCCTGCTATTTTTATACGGAATTGCTCTCCTAACTATTTCCCAATTAAGGTTATAATTATTATTATTATTTTTGAGTTCCCAGATTTTGTTTGAAAGTGTGGTGGTACCAGCTTTATGACGTAATTTAAAAGACGAGATGTGATTTCTAACTCTGGCTAGAAAATTAATTGTACATCCAATGTAAAGATATTTGTTATTCTCCGTGGATATGGTACATTTATAGATTACATTATTTTCCGCATAGACCAGGTGCCGGGCATTTTGATTTTATTCTACACTTACACACAGGAGGAACAACTTCAGGTTTTGGATTATTCTTGGGTAGATGTCTTAGGTTCCTATTATTTTGATTATCATGAGTATAATTGTCCTTATTGTTATTAATATTCTATAGTTGGTGCTGATATCTAAAGTATTGCTATTATTTATTGATCCTTCTGTTTCATCTTTTAGGTCTAAAGTCCTACCATGATTTCTTATATTATTGGTAATGTTACTATTATTGTTAGTCTTTTTATCCGACTGCATATTGTTGTTATAGATATCACTATATTTTCATTCTCCTTATTTTCTCCATTAGCCTTATTTCTATTATTTCTATTATTAACATTATTACTTCTATTAATATCGGTATTGTTATTATTACTATTAATGTTAATGTTATTAGTCATTCTGTGGTAACTAATTTCACCCATGTTTTGATAGTTACTATTGCTTTTTTTATTGTTGGTAGTATTATTATAATTGCTATTGGTATTCATGTTGATATTATTATTTTTATTTCTATTTTTCCTGGCTAGTTTAATGTTGTTATTATTAATCTTAGCTATTAAAGTGGACATATTTGGGAGGGTTGAATAAGAAATCCTAACTGTTTTCCTAGAAATAATTCTATGATATCTATGAGAGATTGGGAAATTTTTTTCCAGAATTACTTTGAATTTGTTCTGTATATCCGATTGTATCGCACAGTTGAAAGGAATATTCAGCCATATTATATATTTTTTATTAAATTTAGGGTTCGTAGAATTATTACTATTCATCTCACCGGAGCTATTGTATTTATTACCATTATTTTTATTTTTATTTGTGTGCATCTTTGGTTTATCTACTTCGATATTATCTGAGTTACCTATGTTCTGGTCAATGCTTCTATTTGAATTGTTGGGCCTGTACGTTAGATTAGCGTTTACCGTTAATTTAATTCTACTTTTATTTCGGGCTTGGTCTGTATTGCTGCTTACGTGATTACTGATAACTTCCTTATTAGGAATACGTGAGTTCTCCTTATCAACGAATGTAATCTTTTGGTTGTATCCAGCCTTAGTTAACGCCGCATTATAATGCTCAGAATGGGAGTTAAATATATCCTTATTGGATGATAATTTTGAAATTCTTAATGAAATATTTCTTACTAAAGATTCATTTATTTTGGGGGATGATTTGATAATTTATTTACGTAATTCGTGATTTCGCCTTCCTTTCTAAATGGGTAATGCAGCTTGGAGTTAAGGTCTAGCGTAATATCTAGGAAGTTAACTATTTTAGTGCCCGGTTCATACGTTATACTGAGGTTGAAATCCTTAAAGAACTTATTAATTTTCTTTCTAATCCTTTCTATAACAGATTTATTATTACTAGGGATAACAAACAGAGCATCATCCCTATATAGACCCCCTGTATTTCTGGGATATCCTTGCTTATGCATTTTAATAGATATGCGCCTACTAGGTTGGTTACCTCAGCCGAATCACTGGAACCCATTGGTATATCAAAATAATTAGGTGTATCCGCTCTAGTCCATAATTTATCTTCAAATTCTATAAATGTCTTCCTAGCTAGTAGCACAATATTGATTTCTTCTCTAGATATGAGGGAGCGATTCATGGCAATATTAGTGATTTGTTGAGTAAGATAGGGGAAATACAGAGTAATAACTATTAATATCGAACTGAATAAAGGACAGACTACTAGTATTAGTTAGAGAGTTAAACCATTTTAGAACTTCGTCCGTACTTAGCCATAGGTTTAAGGGGAGAAGAGGGGTTATTTGGGGTAGAACAGTATCCAGGATAGATTTACTAAGTCGGCCAATGTCCGACTTAGTTGGACAGATCAGCCTTACCGAAGGGTTTTCCAAGAAATTCTTTTTGTGGTCTTTAAGGTTGATCCTGGGCTCACACGGTTTAAGCGGCTCTGTTCTATCCGTTAAATTTAGTTTCTCCATGATCTCTTTCATTTCCAGGTTTACTTTTTTCAAATTGTTCTTAGTCGTAATTTTATATTTGGAATTTAGTTCCTTCCTAATTAATTTGCTATAAAGATCGTAATCAACTCTATACATATTACCCGTTTTATCTGCTGGTACTAGGATTCCATGTTTGCACCTGGTTGACTGAATAAAGTTCCTAAGGTGTCTAAGGTGAGGGTTGTATCTCAACGGGTGTTCCTTGAAGCTAATATCATCTATAAGATTCAGCAAGTCTTTCTCAAAGTTCTCCAGGAATGGGTTCTGAGGTGGACTTTTTCTACTTTTAAAAATTCTTCCAAAATTCTTTTCGGTATTCTTTTCCTGTGGTTTCTTCTTCTGTTTGACATCAAAATGGTACGTTTTCCACCTGATTCTTCTAATGAAATCGTTAATCCTATGAATGAGAAGCCAATTATATTCATCTATACTATGTAAGGGGATGTCTTTAGGGGAGAACTCAATGTTTACTTTTTCCATTCTTGTTGAGAAATTAAGTACCAGAAAAACATACAGACTGTATGGGAATATATTCAAAAAGCAATAAAGACTCAAGTTAATTTAAATGAATTTACTTGAATATGGTACCTAACTTAGATGCACCAAAACAAACTATACGGTTTTAACAATACAGTAATGTGGGGTGATTATAAGCGAGAAAGAAGCAACAAGAATGGATAGGTTTTTAGTACAATCGTTTCATACAAGGACAGGCTTTATTAAAAGTTGCAAAAATTGCAGCATATAAACGTGTCCCGTACTCATCAGCTAAAATACATGTGAGTTCTCTAGACATCCTAGTGGTTGAGGCTATACTCATGAAGTAATGTAGATAATTAAGTAACATAAACAGATTTCCAAAGTTCATTAAAGTTCTTTAAAGATGATGTACATCTTATCACAGAATTTAAAAAAAGTTTTAATAGCATCACAGAGAAGGTGACTTAATCCATGGTGTACATATGAATTCCAGAGATATGAGGAGGGATTACATACTCACAGACGACAAATTTATCCATTGCTAATCACAACAAGGTGGGTTTCAATTCCTGCTTATTAGCATTACCGAGAGGGTGAATTAATCCTTTGTATAGATGCACAATTTCCAATGGTGTAGATGTAAATTTCCAGAGAAATGAAGAGGAATTTCATATTCACAGGCGATAAATTTATCAATGGTTGAACACAATGAGGTGGGTATCAATTCTTGCTATATGATTAGGTATTTGCCACATTAATCACATTACTGCTATTTTCAAGAGACTGTAGCTATTTAACTTTTAAAGGCTGAAGGGCTTTCTAGAGAGGCAAAGAACAGGAAAGGGAAGGAAAGAGAGAAAATAAATATATATATATATATATAGATATATATATATATATATATATATCATCATCATCATCGTTTAACGTCCGTTTTCCGCGCTAGCACGGGTTGGACGGTTTCGACCGGGGTCTGGGGAGCTCAGGACTGCCCCAGGCTCCAGTCTAGTCTGGCAGTGTTTCTACAGCTGGATGCCCTTCCTAACGCCAACCACTCCGCGAGTGTAGTGGGTGTTTTTTACGTGCCACCTGCACAGGTGCCAGAGGGGTCTGGCATCGGCCAAGTTCGGATGGTGCTTTTTATGTGGGGGGGGGGTATAGAAATATATAGGGGAGCACCAGTGGGGAGGGTGGTTCAGAGAAATGATGACAGGTTCTAGGCAAGTAGAACGTAGGATATCAAGAGAGGGGTAATGCATGGTGAAATAGCGTGTTGAAGAGGGGGGTTCGAAGAGTAGACACCTATAATAGTGGTGGGAGAAGCGACATCCGGTATAGATGGAACAAAAATATAGAGATATCCGGTATTGGTGGTGGGGGTGGGCAAGGGCGGGTGCACCGGGAATATGCGAAGGTTGAACCGGGAATATGCGAAGGTTGAACTTTAGAGAAACGGGCGGGAATGGCGATGTTTTTAGGGTGGCATGTAGAAAGAAAAGGAAAGCAAAGCAGATTGGTGGTTATAAGTTCAAAACATTTAAACGGTAGACAAATGTATGTATGTATGTATGTATGTATGAAATAGAAGGGAGAAATCTTAGCCTGCTCATGGACATCGCTGCAAGTCAGGGGAAGAAATGATAGTGAATGGTGGAGATCGAATTAAAGGGATATGCGAAGGTTGACTTTTTGAGAAACGGGCGGGAATGGCGATGTTTTTAGGGTGGCATGTAGAAAGAAAAGGAAAGCAAAGCAGATTGGTGGTTATAAGTTCAAAACATTTAAACGGTAGACAAATGTATGTATGTATGTATGTATGTATGTATGAAATAGAAGGGAGAAATCTTAGCCTGCTCATGGACATCGCTGCAAGTCAGGGGAAGAAATGATAGTGAATGGTGGAGATCGAATTAAAGGGAATATGCGAAGGTTGAACTTTAGAGAAACGGGCGGGAATGGCGATGTTTTTAGGGTGGCATGTAGAAAGAAAAGGAAAGCAAAGCAGATTGGTGGTTATAAGTTCAAAACATTTAAACGGTAGACAAATGTATGTATGTATGTATGTATGTATGAAATAGAGGGAGAAATCTTAGCCTGCTCATGGACAATATATATTATATATATATATATATAATATATATATATATATATATATATATATTATATATATATATATATAGTGTGTGTATGTATATAGATGTGTGTGTGTTTATGTCTGTGTTTGACCCCACCACTGCTTGGCAAACCAGTTTTGTTGTGTTTATGTCTCCGTATCTTAATGGTTCAGCAAAAAAGACCAAGCTTTACAAAAAAATATGACTATTGTGCCCTCAGATGGCTACAGTCAAATGACCAAAACAAATAAAAGATACACACACACACATATATATATATATATATATACGACAGGCTTCTTTCAGTTTTTGTCTACCAAATCCACTCAGGGCTTTGGTCGGCCTGAGGCTATAGTAGAAGGTACCATGCAATGGGACTGAACCTGGAACCATGTGGTTGGTAAGCAAGCTACTTACCATACAGCCACTCCTGCACCTATAATATGTGTACATGTATACATGTATATTAATGCTTGTTTCTAGGTCAGTTTATTTAAGTAGAAACAATTCAACTTTAAAATGAAAAATTACCCAATGTTTCCATAGCGTGCATGCTTATTGAATTTTTAAAAAGGAAAGGTTGTCAGTAACTTCGAAGTTTCAGCTAGCTTGCTTTCATCATACTATTGAAGCATGTGTGCATGCATATGTGTATGAGTGTATGTGTGTGTGTGTACGCATACATACATATAGACGCACACACACACACATGCACACTCATACACACAGACATACACTCATGCATGTGCGACACCCAAACACATGTACATTAACGGTATCTTGTACTTTTCCTTTTATCAATCACTAATCAATTGCTAAATGGGTAAGTTTTTGTGAGTTACATACTTTTAGTGTGTCATGCAGCCTTAAAGGGCATAAATCGTGACATATTTACACCAGTACATGCACACACAACCACACACATGCACACACAACCACACACAACCACACACATACACACACGGACAGATGAATGAATAGATTGAGAGAGAGAAAGAGAGAGAGAGAGAGAGAGAGATGAATGAATAGATAGATAGATATGTTTCTTTATTAGCCACATAGGGCTGCACACAGATGGGACAGATTACAAAGTAGAGCTTTTCTTTTTTTGGAGAAAAAAAAAAGTGGGGTAGGTTTTCGATCAAAAGGGATGGTAAGAGGGAAATAAGAAAAAAAAAAGAAAAAAGGGAAAAGAGACAAAAGAAAAAAAAGGAGAAAAAAAGAAAGGAAAAAAGGGGAAAAAGAAAAAAGTGATCAATGGGGATCGTGTATCACAGTGTCATGATGTACGGTGTAAAGGGGGAAGCAGATAAGGTTTATCCGTGGGAAGAAAAGCCTACGGAAAAGACCACGGTAACCTCGATCAATATTGTTACATGTTACCACATTTGTTTGCAAGTGGGTAACCCTCTGTTTTCAATTTCTGGGTTCATAGGATTATGCTCAAGGTGGCTTTGTCATTCATATGTGCCATCCTTGCTACATTCACCCATCATTTTTTAAAACATTCGCTAGAGAAAACTTGCCTCTCTACTCTCACTTTCCTTTTCAAGTGATACTTGAAGAAGTTGATGAGAGATTGACCAGAGAGGAAAGTGTTTGTCTCCAATCCTTTCAGATGCGTCCACCAGATACATTCTTTCGCCATAGCCACAAGGATGATGAAAATAGCTCTTCCTTCTCGTTTGAAGGAAGGAGACATGACAATATTGACAATAGACTCAGCTGATAAACCGTCTCATCCCACACGTGACAACAGTTGTTCGACATAAGCCCACAGGTCGGAAATTGTTGGACACTGCACGAGTGCATGCAGAACAGTTTTGTTGCTCTGACCGCATCTCGGGCAGGTCGGCCCCGTATTTCTCGAGCCGTGTCAGTAGAGCTTATCCCGAACGGGTAGCGCTTCTCGGTAGCATTGCCAGGCCAGGGATCTCTGGAAGTTGTCCATGAGCCCTGGCCCGAAAGTCATCCCAAACAGGTGGATCAGGTATTCCTCGTCGACGTCCAGGTTCACCCCGAGCTCGTCGTCGTACCTCCCCTCCACTAATCCCCTATTGAATGCTTGGGTTGTGTTGGAGTCACTCAAGGTCGACCTGGGACAGCAGGGTTGCTTGACGGACCGAACGTGCAATGTCAAAAGGTCTCAATAGATGTCCATTTACGCGAATTACTGACCGGATGCCTCTGTACAAAGCGGCTATCCAGCCGCGGAAGACAGGACCGAAACCAGCCGCTCTGAGGACAGCCTCCAAGTATCGATGGTCTACCCTATCGAAAGCTTTCGATTGATCCAAATTGATCAGCACCCCACCCATGCCAGGTTCCTTAACTACTCTGTCTATGATGTAGCGCATCAGGTGGAGGTTGTCATGGATGCTCCGGCCCAGCCCGGCGCACGTTTGCGCCTTGTCGACCAGTTTCTTGATGACAAGCGCCAACCTCTTGGCTAACACCTTGTCCAAAATTTTCAAGTCTGCATTAAGCAGAGTGATGGGCCTAAAGTTATCTATTACATTACCCTTGTTTAGGTCTTACCTCAGCAGTGTTACGGCTCCTTGGCTCACAAAACCAGGAATGCTCCCATTTTGCTGCCAGTTGCAGTACACCGCTGCCAAGACGTCGTCTCCAAACAAGTCTGGCATACAACTGTAAAGCTCGTAGGGTAGACCATCCAGACCCGGCGATTTATCCCTCGAGCATTCTGCCATCGCGTCCTGCACTTCCACCACCGTGATGGCATCTTCACAGCGCCCTGCCTATAGATAGATAGATAGATAGATAGACAGACAGACAGACAGACAGACAGACAGACAGACAGACAGATAGATAGATAGGTAGATAGCTAGCTAGATAGATAGATAGAAAGATAGATAGATAGATAGATAGATAGATAGATAGATAGATAGATAGATAGACAGATAGACAGATAGACAGATAGCTAGCTAGATAGATAGATAGAGTGTGTGAGTGAGCAAGACAGGCAGGCAGATAGATAGACAGACAGACAGACAGACAGGCAGGTAGACAGACAGACAGACAGACATAGATAGATAGAGATGAATGACTAGATGGAGAGATTAGATATAGATATAATTATCTGCCAAATTTCACTCTGAAAGCATTGGTCAACATGAGTCTATTTTAAAAGACACTTGCCCAGGGAACCATGAACTAGGATTGAAACCAGACCACATGGTTGTGATATGAATTTCTAAACTGTAACCATAAGAATTATTCATATTTCTTTCAGAGTATGGTTTCCTGATATTCTTTTAGTTTATATGTGGAGATATATTTACTGGTTATTGTCTCCAAGCAAGTGAATCTGAGTGCAGCATATTTGATTTGGCTTTATTATATGTCATTAATTATTTATTATTATTATTATTATTATTATTATTATTATTATTATTATAGATCAAGTTATATTATAATTAATTCTTCAGTAATTTAATTAAGCTAAATGTTTTTCCCCCCATTTTTATGAAGCTATACTGCCTCCTCTTCTTTATATGACTGTATGTTTGTGCACATACATACACACACACACACACACACACACACACATATACATACATATATATATTCACATACACACACATATATACAAAAATACACATCTCCCTCTCTTCCTCTCTCTATATATATATACATATATATATATGTGTGTGTGTGTGTGTATGTATTCATTCACACACACCTACACACCTATATACGCATATAAAATCTTTTGTCTTATGTTTCTTTTTTTCTTTTCCCTAAACTATGTGTCTTATCTTAAATCTCAAATTTTCTGGACTGGTATCAAATATCTCCTTGTTACTTTAAATACAATTGCCTTTTTGTCAAAATTCAATAATTTTATGGAAAATTGAATTAAATTTAATCTAATTTATAAAATTTAACTTCATCTATTTTGTGAATGTAGTTGAGATTTTTACAAATTGCTGTTTTGAGAGAATATCCCCCAAGACAAAGTTATGTGTCTTTAATTTTTCATTAAGATGGTGATGATGTTGATGATGATGATGAAAAGGAGGGGAGGGAGAGGGTTGTGAGAATGATGATGGTGGTGGCGACGACGATGGTGACAATAGGTTGTGACGATGGGCTGTGGTGGTGGTGGTGGTGGTGAAAGTAAAGAAAAATATTGCATGTTGATAAAGATGATGATGAAGAGGAGGAGGGGAAAGGCTTGTGAGAATGATGCTGGTGGTGGTGATGACGATGGTGACAATAGATCATGGTGATGATGGGCTGTGGTGACGGTGGTGATGGTGATGATGATGTTAGTTGTGGTGTTGATGATGGTGGTGGTGGTGATAATTATTGTAGTGGTGGTGGTGGTGGTGGCGATGAAAGTGACAATCATAATGATGATGGCGACGGTAATCACTTAAAATAGTTAACATATTCAGTTGAAGTGTGCCATATGTTTTCACATGATATTCATACCTGAGGTGCTAAATTCTATCTACGTTAATCAATAATTATAATCAGATAAATAAGGAACAAGATAGCAACAATTCATTATTGATAGCAGTTGTAACAACAATATCAACAACATTTTCTTCGTTAAACAGTACTTGTCTGTCTGTCTGTTTGGTTTTTTTTTCTCCTTTTATATACTTTCTTTTGTTAATTTCATTGTAATAGAAGAACAGAACAGACACGTGGAGGCAGACTTCTTACGACCAAATAATGCTTACCAAACTTGAAGTTTGAAGCAAATACACACACACACACACGCACGCACACACACACATACACGCACACAAATAATAACAGTAAGAATATTAATAATAATGATAGTAATAATAACAATATTGCTTTTCAATGGCACAATGTACGTGAGGACTATGTATTCTTGCCCTTGGCATTTCAGAAAGCAGATATGCCAATAGGTATGTGGAATATGTAGCATGTGCTAACAATTTTCAGTTCTTGATATGAATCTCTGCCTATTATCAAATTCTGCTCTTATCTCCTCTCTTTACTTTTTCAAATTGTTTGCACCCTCTCTTTCTTTCTCCTCTTTCGTTCATTCTTTTTGCAATATTTTTCTTTACTTATACAACAAAACCTACTACCATTACTATTACTGCTGCTGCTGCCGTTGTTGCTGTTGTTGTTCTTGTTGTTGAAGAAACAGAGTGCTATCACTGTAGCCTCGGGCTACTCCTTCCAAAGAAGATACCCAGTAATCATTGTTACATTTACAATAACTGTAATGCTGCAGACAATTAAACAGGAAAAATATACATACATACATACATACATACATACATACATACATACACACATACAATGTACACACACACGCACACATAAAGCAGTGACAGCAACAACAAACAAACAAAAAATCTGACATCACCTTTTGCAGCAGTTGTTTTTTTTTTTCTTTTAATCTGTTCTCTTTCTTTTTCCCAATCAGTCAACATCTAATATTATTATTAATTATATTTTGAGATGAAACTGTAAATGAAAATGGTAGATACTGCATGAAAGAAAAATGTAAACAACAACAACAATGGTTTCGCATTTTAGCACAAGGCCAACAATTTCGGGGGAAGTGGGTAAGTCGATTACATTGACCCCAGCGCGAAACTGGTACTTAATTTATCAACCCTGAAAGGATGAAAGGCAAAGTCAACCGCAGCAGAATTTGAACTCAGAACATAAAAGCAGACGAAATGCCGCTAAGAATTTTGCCTGGTGTGGTAACAATTTTGCCAAGTCTAATAATATTATTGTTGTTGTTGTTGTTTCAAATTTTGACGAGGCTAGCGAGTTTAAGGGGAAGGGGTTATTGAATTACATCACCCCTATTATCAAACTGGTACTTTATCAACCCTGATAGGATAAAAAACAAAGTTTACTTTGGTAGTATTTGAACTAAAAATATAAAGCTCAAAGAAAATGCTGCAAAGCATTTTGTCTGACACGCTAACAATTGTGCCAGCTTGCTGCCTTAATAATAATAATGATGACAACGACGACGACTAGTTGATTATATTGACCCCAGTGTTTCACTGGTACTTAATTTATCAATCCCAAAATGATGTAAGGCATAGCTGACCTCAACAGAATTTGAATTCAGAAAATAAAGATAAGCGAATTACCACTAAGCATTTCACCCAGAATACTAATGATTCTGCCAGCTCACCACCTTAGATGATAATAATAATAATAATAATAATAATATAATAATAATAATAATAATAATAATAATAATAATAATAATAATAATAATAATAATAATAATAATAATAATATATGAAGATATTTCGCTACTGCACCTGCCACTTCCCCTCCCCAAGCTTTCAGTCATACTTTAACATCTCTTATCCTTCACTCACCCTAGGATGCTGGGTGTGTCTCAGCAAGTGATTACAACAAACATGCAGATTAAAAGTAAATGATAATAACAATAATAATAATAATGATAATGATAATTTTTTCAAATTTTGGTGCAAGGCCAGCAGTTTTGAGAGGGTGGGGTAAGTTGATTACACCAACCTCAGTGTTCTACTGGTACTTATTTTAATGAGCCCCAAAGGAAAAAAGTGCAAGTCAACCTCGGCATCATTCAAACTCATGACATAAGCAATCACAACAAACAATAGTAAATAGTTGCATTGTACTTTGTTTTCCCATTAGAAATGATTACCAGTGGACTGAGATATATTATTTACTAAGAGGGACCGATCAAGTCTAAGAAAAAGCCCCTCTGTGCAGTCATGCAGGCTGCTATAAATAACACCCCTATTAAACAGAGGAAGGAAGAACATATTTTGTGTTGCTCAGAATTTGAAACTAAATAAGCACTAACAATTAAAAAAATTGTTGCCGTGTCAATGAAAGAACAACAAAGTGGTCACACGACCTGTTAGAAATAATAGTTCAATCTCTTTCAAATCACTAATATCTTTGAAACAAAACAAGTACACATTTGATAACATATGTGATATGTTTTGATATGAAGGCATTAGATAATGCACCCTTAAATAAACTGTATACAAAGAAAAAATGATAAGGTGATCCTTGCTCAAATAGGTATGACCTAGGGCTAAACACCAACAGCAACATGCTTTCTATATTGGTCTTTATCTGTGGTGTTCTTCATTCTCGTTTCTAACTTCACACACTCCTTCTCTTAGTTTGTTCCATTAAACTCTTTTAAACTCATTCACCAACTTAAATTTCCTGAATTGTATTTTTACCAACCGCATGGTTCCGGGTTCAGTCCCACTGTGTGGCACCTTGGGCAAGTGTCTTCTACTATAGCCTCGGGCCGACCAAAGCCTTGTGAGTGGATTTGGTAGACGGAGACTGAAAGAAGCCTGTCGTATATATGTATATATATGTATATGTATGTGTGTGTTTGTGTGTCTGTGTTTGTCCCCCTAGCATTGCTTGACAACTGATGCTGGTGTGTTTATGTCCCCGTTACTTAGCGGTTCGGCAAAAGAGACCGATAGAATAAGTACTGGGCTTACAAAGAATAAGTCTCGGGGTCGATTTGCTCGACTAAAGGCGGTGCTCCAGCATGGCCGCAGTCAAATGACTGAAACAAGTAAAAGAGTAAAAGAGTATACAAAATATTTCCTCATGTACAGAAGTGTATTCATTTATTCAGACATTTCTCTCTCTCTCTCTCTCTCTCTCTCTCTCTCTGATGCACACACACTCTGACAGTCTGTCCATCTGTCTTGAATACCTGTATATATATAATACCTGTATATATATATATATATGTTTGTGTGTCAGTATGACTGAGAGGCTGAAGTTACAATAAGTAAAATAACTGACTGTTTTATATATACTGGCACAGGAGTGGCTGTATGGTAAGAAGCTTACTTCCCAACCACATGGTTCCAGGTTCAGTCCCACTGCATGGCACCTTAAGCGTCTTCTATTGTAGCCTCGGGCTGACCAAAGCCTTGTGAGTGGATTTGGTAGATGGAAACTTAAAGAAGCCTGTCACATATATATGTATGTATGTATGTATGTGTGTGTGTGTGTGTGTGTGTGTGTGTGTATGTGTATATGTTTGTGCGTCCGTGTCACCCCACCACCGCTTAACAACCAATGCTGGTGTGTTTTCGTCCCTGTAACTGAGCAGTTCAACAATAGAGGCCGATAGAATAAGTACTAAGCTTACAAAGAATAAGTCCTAGGGTTGATTTGTTTGACTAAAGGCAGTGCTCCAGCATAACTACAGTCAAATGACTGAAACAAATAAAAGAATATAGATATTTATATATATATATAATATATATATATATATATATATATATATATTACTGACTACTCCAAATATCTAACAGATAGCTTTTTAATAATGAAATAATAATAATAATGAAATTATTGTTTATAGTGCTCAGGTGCACTACAACTCATCAAAGGTGCATGTACAGTACATAGAATTATGTACAAAAGTCAGGAAAGTGAACAGTGTAAAATTAACGATATACATTGCGTGCATGCGTATGTCTCGGCAACTGACAACTGATGCAGGTAGTTTGTTCCATGCTTCAGCAACTCAGAATGTGAAAAAATGTTTCCGAAAGTCATGGGAGCTGTGCTGTTTTCTGACTTTGTGGGCATGCCCACATGTTAGACACATGGAACTCAAAAAGGTGCTTAAGGTGGTTGTTGGCATGATGGTTAATAATTTTTGGGGTGTTTACCAAGTTAATTACCAGACATCAGAGCTTCAATGTATCCATGCCCAGGAAGCAAAGCGTTCAGAGTGTGGTAGATGCCTGATGGAGGGGATTCACTCGGTTGCACATCTCTGAACAGTTTCCAGAAGGTCAATATCCCGAGCAAGAGAGGGGTTCCAGACAGGTGATGCAAATTCCAAGTGTGGCCTCACCATAACCATATGCAGTGTTAAACAGATAGCTGTGTGATGTCACGATACCCTCAGCCTTCTGGACAATTTTAGAGATGTGCTTTGTCCAGTGCAAATCGCTGCTGACAGTAATGCCCAGAGTATGTGGACCCTGGGTTTTCCACCCAAAATGCATGGTGGTACACTTGTTCACAGCCAGGTTGAGCCATTGTTGCCATTCTTCCCTTACTTAAAAGCCCATGCTTGTGAGAAAGGAAGCATATCTAAAAATGAACTCCACAACTTGGTGTGTTTGTGTGTGTATATATATATATTTTAATAATTATATACATAATTATAACAAGGGATTGGCTATAAGCCTCTCCATGTGCTAGAAAAATAGACACCAAAAGATGGTATTGCCACCTTAAAATCTCTGAGAATAATGCACTGGGTTGTAGGTGAGCAAAAGAAAGATAAGGAATTAAACTTTTGGTTATATATATATATATAATATATATACTCACACCTACACCATCATCATCATCGTTATCATTTAACATTCGTTGTCCATGCTAGCATGGGTTAGATATATATATATATATATATATATATAATATATATATATATATATATATGTATGTATATATATGTATATATATGTATATGTATAGACATATGTATGTAACATACACACACACTCATATATATGTTTACGTGTGTGTATCTCTGTGTGTTTGTGTGTGTGTGTGTGTAATTTTGGTCAAGTTAATCTTTTGCTACTCTGAGTTTCACTTCTGGGTGGCACAGTCTTCAGACAAGTTACAACTATTCAACACTAAATGGATATGTATGTATGAATGTATGTACATACGTACATATATACATACAAATATGAGTATGTGTGAGTGTATGTGTATACACACATACACACACACACACACACTCATGCACCTACATACACATGCAGGTATATGCACACACACACCACACACACATGGAACTTACTTCTTTGCATAGAACTTCTAAGGCTAGCTTGTGCTTCTTGCTTAATGTAGTAGCAGTTGTGAAGCTTAACTAGTACATTATAATAAATATTTACATAAACAGAAAGCATTAGGTAGTCTCTACAATTTTTTGTGATATTACTTTGTTCATAATACTACTTGTTAACATATTTTATGTTTACATCAAGAAAAAGTAGATGCTTTTTGACTTGTGAAATAAACGATGTTTTAAGAATGAATTTCAAAGTGGTTTACAGATAAATTTGAAGGTTACCTGTTGGACTCCCATTTTCTGTACCCATGCAGATTCCAACCCTGCAAGAAAGCCTTCAACCTTTATTCTATATGAGGGATTTTTTAGAACCTATCATTTATAGTGCATCTGCTTCAAGACTCTTCCCTTAAAAAATTATAAACATCTTCAATTTGGTTTTCATTCCTATCCTCACTTATGGTCAGTAATTTCTGAAAGAGAATGATCACAACTAGAAATAGCCAGAAATGAGGATCTTCTGAAGGATTTCTGGAATTATGTTGTCCAACAGGCTGCATAATTTGGGAATCAGAGAGTCTCTCCAGGTCAAGTTGCTACTTCTCAGGCCACAGCTCTTGTACTATGGATATGGAATTAGGTTTCAAGAAAGAATCGCAAAATGGATTCTTCAAGACAAAGCTATCTGGAGGCAGATCAAGAATGAGATGGTTGCATTATGTCCAATTTTTCAGTTGGTTGTATTTGGGAATCAAGTTGGAAGGTCTAATGGCTTTCTGATAAAATCTTATGGAGAAAATGCCTGAGAACTCTGCCCTCATGAATAGGAGGCAGAGAAGATAGGTGGATGTGTGTGTGTGTGTGTTTGTTTTTATACAACACCAACACCTCTGCTTGATAACTGATGTTGGTTTATTTACATCACCATGATTACATGGGTTGGACAAAATTCACTGCTGCGGGTTTTGACCGTCTGGATGCCCTTCCTGTCACCAACCCTTACCTGCTTCCAAGTATGGTAATATTATTTCCCTGAATCATTCAAGCATAAATAGCATAATGGCCAGACATGATTTCACAGAAGTTTGCAAATTAACAACACTATGTATGACTGTGACACTTGCATATAATGAAACAGAGCACACACTTGCACACATCGAGCATTCCGTCGATTGCGACGACGAGGGTCCCAGCTGATATGATCAATGAAACAGCTTGCTCGTGAAATTAATGTGCAAGTAGTGGCTGAGCACTCCACAAACACGTGTACCCTTAACGTAGTTCTCGGGGAGATTCAGCATGACACAGAGTATGACAAGGCTGGCCCTTTGAAATACAGCTACTACTCAATTTTGCCAGCTGAGTGAACTGGAGAAACGTGAAATAAAGTGTCTTGCTCAAGGACACAACGCGCCGCCGGGAATTGAACTCACGACCTTACGATCATGAGCCAAATGCCCCTAACCACTAAGCCACGCACCTTCACACTTGCACACATACATACATGCATGCATACATACATACATACATACATACATACCATCATCATCATCATTTAACATTCCTTTCCCATGCTGACATGGGTTGGACAGTTTGACCAGAGCTGGTCAGCCAGAGAGCTGCTCCAGGCTCAAGTCCTCTGTTTTGGCTTAGTTTCTATGGCCGAATGCCCTTACTCACAACAACCACTTTACAGAGCGTACTGGGTGCTTTTTATGTGACATAGGCACATGTGCTTTTTACGTGGCACACTTTATATGTATATGTGTGGAAGGGTTAGGCTGGGTTGATGGGGGAGGGCATATGTGAGTGTTTGTACCTCCTCTTGGCATCAAGCGATACTTATGATTGAACATCACCATCCTAGAAGCAATGTCCCTTGTTTCCAGTCTTCAGTGAAAATAAGTCTAGCCACAGAGGGAAATATTATCTTGCATAGCAACAGGTGAGGAGGATTGACAAGAAGAAAGGTATACAGCCATAGAAAATCTGCCTCTGCAAATTCTGTCTGGTCCAATGTGTCTTCTCGTAATGCAAGATGCTTGGATGAAGCATGAGGGTAATTCAGATGCTATTTATAACAGATCAAGTTACCCACAATCAATGTGCTTTCTTCATACAGCAGTCTGCTTCTCGTAAGATTTGTCAAGTATCTGTAGTAATTATTTTTGGTTTTCCATGACAGTACAAACAAGAATGTACAGCAGAAAAACCAAAGTGAATTATTTATTTTAATATGTAAGTCTAGTAAAATACACTTTATATGTCACTTTCTTATACATTCATGAGATATCTCTATACAAATTATTATTCATAATGTGAGGTGTGATTTCGCTTAAAATCCACCATTATAAAAGCTTGACGCTTCATGGTGTTTTAGGTGCTAAAAGATCAAAAAAAAAAATGGACTAACAAGAAAACTCTAGAGTAAGTCCTCTGCAAATGTAATAATTTCAGGATATCTTTGTCTATCAGCGCTGGCTTCTTGTATTAATTATTCATTAGATTATTGTTGTTTGGTTTATTTTACATGGTCTTGCTGTTCCAGTATTTTAATATTATAGAGAATGTCTTCTTTTCTTTCTGTTTCTCTTCATTGCCATACAACTGGATAGGGTCACTGTGTGCTAGATGAGCATATCCTAGTTTTCGGTGTGGGGGGGGGGGGGTATGAGGAGTCTTTCCATTTTTTTTTTGTGTGTGGCATTAAGATACCGTTTGTCCTCACTCCACCACCATCCCACCCCTTATGCCACCCTGCTTTGGACACCATTCTCCTTTGCAGGTTTAAGGAGAATTTAAGGAGAATACTTCTTATGCACTGCCAACTTATAAAACACTTGGTCAGTTTGAGAGAATGGTATGATGGAGGTACTACATGGTTGCTCAACCTGCTAGAAACATCAGCTAAATCTCTCTTAAATCGTATCCTAGCATCTTAAATAATGATAAAACGCACGAGATAATGTAGCTGTGCATTACTCCTAAAAAGTCAGAGAGGTCATGGCTGGAATACCTGTACCCATGGATCTGCTCATTTTAAGTCTACATGAGAGTAATCAACAACCACCGCCTCTGCCACCTAGCCACATATATAATTAATTATTGATAATTAAGTTAGAAGAAATAGTGTATTGTACATAAATGTGTTAACTCTAGTTTTATACCTTCATATTCTGGGTTGAAATCTAGTATTTATTTCACTTTTGCTCCTTTCAGATTCAGGTATGGCTGTGTGGTAAAAAGCTTGCTTCCCAACCACATGGTTCCAGGTTCAATCCCACTGCGTGACACCTTAGGCTAGCGTCTTCTGCTATAGTCACAGGCTCACCAAAGTCTTGTGAATGGATTTGGTAGGCGGAAACTGAAAGAAGCCCTTTGTGTGTATGTGTATGTGTGTGTTTGTGTTTGTGTATGTCCCCCCTCACAATTTGCCAACCGGTGTTGGTGTTTACATCCCTGTAATTTAGCGGTTCAGCAAAAAACTGATAGAATAGGTACCAGTCTTAAAATAAAATTAAAAAAACAAGTGCTGGGGTCAATTCATTTGACTAAAAATTCTTCTAGGCAGTGCCCCAGCATGGCCACATTCTAATGACTGAAACAAGTATAAAAATAGAAAAAAAAGGGTATCAGTAGTTAGCCTGGGTTTATTTAGTCAATGATTTACCTTTTCTTCTGAAAAAATTTGAGGTGCCTGACTTGCTGAAAGAAATCAAATATACCCCTCCCCTTCTCTCTCTCTTTCTCTCTCTCTCTTTCTCTTTCTCTCTCTTAGTAACCTCTACTGCCATATGGTTTTCTATTTCCAATCAGCTAGACTGAGACATTGAGCAAATGAAGTGTTGTTTGTTAAGAATACAACACAATGCCATCGATGTAAACCATTGTCTCTATAACGGCAGGCCAACAGGCCAACATGCTCAGCTTAGCTGCAACTGTGGGCAACCAAAATTGCTATTGACCCTGATGCTTTCACAAACTTGACCTATTTTTCAGTTTTGAATTCCACTGTCAACATAACTCTCTCAGCTCATTCCTTTCTCAGTACTTGCCATCTATGAATACTTAAGTTTTGCAATCAAACACAATACACCTTACCTTTTGTGCACAAAAGAAATCTCTTTGTTATTAGAATTTACTAAATATCTTCCAGCTATTACAAAACCTGACCTATCTTTTAATATCGATTCTATCTTTACCTAACATGACTTTTTCACTTGGCTATAGTGAAGTTTCGTTGTCTGGCACTACATCTACTTTGAAATAATTATTATTAGCTTTGCTAACAATATAGAGATTGGGGTTGGAATGAGAGTGGTGTGTGTGGGGGAAGAGTCTCTCTTTGACGACCTGACAGACCAGAAATAGCAGCCAAATTTTCCTCAGATCACACATGACTATCCTTAAAAAATGAAGGGCTGGCAGACTTTACATCTTGGAGAAAAAAAAAGAACAAGGATTGGCTGGGATTTTTTTTCTGGCACTTGGTTCATATTCCTGTATTTCACACAAAGGAATTACAGCTATGAAAGAATCCCCCCTCCCCTCAATTTCTTACATTTTTGCTCCCCAGCCCCAGACCCTTCTATTTCCCTATGAGGTAGTGACAGCTATTCTGAAAGTCTGCCAAACAAAGTCACTTGGATGGTGCAAAGCCAGGCCCAGAACTTTATATAAACATTGTTGATTTTTTGCAAACCTTAATATCAGAACAAACACAGTTATAATAATAATAATAATAATAATAATAATAATAATAATAATAATAATAATAATAATCATTATTATTATTATTATTATTAGGCGTAGGTAGAAACTCTATAAGGTGCACCAAGTGTAAGCTATGGACACATAAGAGGTGCAGCAATGTCAAAGGAAGGCTAACTAGGAAGATAGTTTTTGTATGTGGCAGATGCTTGGGAGCAATAAACACTGAAAATACGCAGAGACCATCTTCCACCATATTCCAGGGAGAAAAACTAGAAATAGTTGATAGCTTCCATTACCTAGGTGACCAAGTCAGCAGCGGGGGCACCGAAAGTGTAACTGCTTGAGTAAGAATAGCCTGGGCAAAGTTCAGAGAGCTCTTACCTCTGCTGGTGAAAAAGGCCTCTCGCTCAGAGTAAAAGGCAGATTGTATGACGCATGTGTATGAACAGCTATGCTACATGGCAGTGAAACATGGGCCGTGACTGCTGAGGATATGCATAAGCTTGCAAGAAATGAAGCCAGTATGCTCCGATGGATGTGTAATGTCAGTGTTCATACTCGACAGAGTGTAAGTACTTTGAGAGAAAAGTTGGACCTAAGAAGCATCAGTTGTGGTGTGCAAGAGAGACGTTTGCGCTGGTATGGTCATGTGACGAGAATGGATGAAGATAGTTGTGTGAAAAAGTGCCACACCCTAGCGGTTGAGGGAACCTGTGGAAGAGGCAGACCCAGGAAAACCTGGGACGAGGTGGTGAAGCACGACCTTTGAACTTTAGGTCTCGCCAAGGAAATGACTAGAGACCTTTGGAAGTATGCTGTGCTTGAGAAGACCCGGCAGGACAAGTGAGGCCATAATCCCGTGGCCTAACCTGGGATGTAGCCAGCCCACTTATGCATTCCTTTCCTTCTTGGGACACTTGTGAAAACCTGTTGAGGCAAGTGAAAATCAAAATCAAAATCGTAATCTGTCAACATCAATGGAATTTGTAGCTGTGATACCAGTGCCGGTGGCACATAAGAGAACCATCCGAACGTGGCCGTAGCCAGCGCCGCTCGACTGGCATCCGTGCTGGTGGCACGTAAAAAGTACCATCCCATCGTGGCCGTTTGCCAGCCTCGTCTGGCACCTGTGCCGGTGGCATATAAAAAGCACCCACTACACTCACGGAGTGGTTGGCGTTAGGAAGGGCATCCAGCCATAGAAACACTGCCAGATCATACTGGGCCTGGTGCAGCCTTCTGGCTTCCCAGACCCCAGTTGAACCGTCCAACCCATGCCAGCATTGAAAGCGGATGTTAAACGATGATGATGATGATGATGATGATGATTATTATTATTATTAGATGAATTCAATAATAGAAAAGTAATGTTTCACATCAATCCAAAAATGTTTCTACACTCATTTATTTTGGTGTTGTTCAATTACCCTCACCCTACAAAAATTTACCAGGTATGCTTACACCCCTTGCATCTCCTGTTCTCAAGCCTATGAAAGAAAGGATACTAAGAAGGATAGTTTAGTTAGAGATATACATAAATGAAAGTTTGTTCTCAGCTGGGGGATTCTTTTTGATTGTAAGTTAGTTCAGTGAAGGCTGTCCTGTAGCTAAAAGGACAGCATCAACATCAAAATTAGTGTCTGAAGAGGGGTAATTACGATATTATAAATTTTTTATTCTTTTTTTATGATTTACTCTTACTTGTTTCAGTCATTTGACTGTGGCCATGCTGGAGCACCACCTTTAGTCAAGCAAATCAACCCCAGGACTTATTCTTTGTAAGCCTAGTACTTATTCTATCGATATCTTTTGCTGAACCACTAGGTTATGTGGATCTAAACACACCAGCATCGGTTGTCAAGCGATGTTGGGAGGAGAAACTCAGACATACACACACACACACACACATATATACGATGGGCTTCTTTCAGTTTCCGTCTACCAAATCCACTCACAAGGTGTTGGTCAGCCCGAGGCTATAGTAGAAGACACTTTCCCAAGGTGCCACGCAGTGGGACTGAATCCGGAACCATGTGGTTGGTAAGCAAGCTACTTACCACACAGCCACTCCTATGCCTATTTATTCAAAAAAGTGCAACACCCTTAATCTTTGTAGGTTTTCCAAGACAGGTTAGAAACCCTGTAGGTTAGTATGATCCCTTGTAAGTTACTTAACTGGTTGTAAAAGGTTGTAAGTAGATCTACCCACAAAACTGAGAAGCTTCTCGGTACAAGATGGTACTCATGTGATTTGGAACTTTATTTTATTTGGCAGCAAGCATCTGCAGAATAATCTCTTCAACATGTACCCTCTAAAACCCTGTAGCAGTAAGTGGTCAGAAGCAACGCATCAAGGGAGTAAGTTACTTTCAAATCAGAGTGTAAATGATTGCAAAAGAGTGGCCCCTGCTAAAGGCATCCAAGGGCCAGAGTGTGATGTTAAATTGAATGATGGGTAACTTGACTACATCCACCTTCCTTAAGGGTCAGCCCTAAGAGTGCCCTAATTTGGAATTCTTTATGTTCTCTCTATATATCTCTATCCTTGCACACTTTTTCCTTATAAAGATTAATAGGCCCAGGCAAGACTGTACAGTTAAGTTTGCTTTTGAACCACATAAATAGAGATTTGGTTCAACTCCATAAACATTGTTGGCTAATGATATTGTTTTGGGTCAACACTCTGCCAGTGAAACTGAGAGATGGAAACTGAAAGAAGCCTATCATGTTCATTTGTGTGTGTGTGTGTGTGTGTATGTGTGTATGCAATGGCAGACATGGCTGCATGGTAAGAAGCTTGTTTCCCAACCACATGATTCTGGGTTCAGTTCCACTGTATGGCACCTTGGGCAAGTGTCTTCTACTGTTGCCTTGGGTCAACAAAAGCTTTGTGAGTGGACTTGGTAGAGGGAAACTGAAAGAATCCCATTGTGTATATGTGTGTGTGTGTGTGTGTGTGTGTCAGCCATCACCTATTTCCAAGTAAGATAATAATGTCCATATGGCCAGAC
>NC_043010.1:25687988-25765488 GCF_006345805.1 Octopus sinensis
CAATATGCATATATATGTGTGTGTATGTAAATTCACAAATATACTTAATTTGTTCTCTTCATATAAATCAAATCACACATACATACATACAGCCAAATATATACACACAATCACACATACAAACGCACACCCTTTTCTCTCTTTCTCTTTCTGTCTCTCTCTCTCTCTCTCTCTCACACACACACACACACACACCAAACACATTTATTTTATATGTCTTCGATTTCATTCCCTGTACCACCACCACCACCACCACCACTTCTCATGCACCTCCGCATATTTCTTCATTCCCATCAACAGGGATTTAGTTACTGTCGAAGCTGTGATTGCAACCTTACCCACATCTCTGCTGCCATTTGTGACTGCTGCTAGCAGAGATCTTAAGGAAAAAGCATTCATAATATAGAATATGTTTCAACACTTACTTCCTGACACTTGTTTCCTTCTCTTTCTCTCACTTTATATATATATATATATATATATATATATATATATATATATATATATTATATACCTATCTGTTTCCCTCTATCTATCCTTCTGTTTATGCTATTCCTTCTGATTCCACTAAAGGCTATTAGTAGATTACATGTGTTAAAAAAAAAACAATAACTAAAGCTGACCAGAGAAGCAAGTGCTTGTAACTTTAGTAATGTTTAATTAATTTTTGGTTTGGAGTAGAGACTCTGAACTTAAAACATTGGCTGACAATAGAACTAACACATATTTAGAACATGACTTGTGTAAAGGTGTGTAAGGGGAGAGGGTTAAATATTTATCTTTCGCTATCGGTACTGGTGAGTGATGTCATTTTTTGGGTGAGTGAGTTGGCTCTGTGTCCACATTTGGTCAACAGTGTTGAGCCATGGAAATAGCACCTGTGCTGGCACCATATAAATAAAAAGCACCCACTACACTCTGTAAAGTGTACTGGGTGCTTTTTTTTTTATATGGTTAGCATTAGGAAGGGCATCCAGCCATAGAAACCATACCAGAACAGAAGACTGGTGCCTGATGCTGCCCTCCAGCTTTGCCAATTCCTGTCAAACTGCCCAACCCACGCCAGCATGGAAGATGAATGTTAGAAGAAGAAAAAGGAGGAGGAAGGGTATCCACCATCCTACATCTGCTGTTAACCTCCTTGATTCCAATACCTGAACAAAAGTATATGTCTTCAGTATGTCTATCTTCCCTTACTGAGTACTCTCTTTACTATAAATGTTAGGCACCCACTTTGAATGCTGGTACCATAATGGAAAGCCCAGCCCAGCCCCTCCCCCACTGTGCATTCATTATCATGACTGGTGAGTGACCTGAGGTAAAGAAAGGTTGAGATGTCTCTTAATCTTGGTCTACCAAAGATTTGACAACCTCCCTAGAGCTGGTGCCACCAAGTGCACACTGCAAAGTAGATGGCAAGCATTTAGAGAAAGTATAGGGTTTTGAGGTGCTTTTAGTCCTATCTGCCACTCTAGGACTGGTGCTGCAAGAAAATGCATCCAGTAAACTCTGTGACAGGAAGGGCATCAGGATATGGAACCCAAACAAAAACAACATGAACAAACATCAGTCTGTGAGAGTAGTTGCTCCCAGTAGAAAATAATTCAGAATATGATGATCCACCTAACCCATGCCAGCATGGAAAGTAGACATAAAATGATGATGCAATACACACACACACACACACACACACATAAATACACATACATAGGCAGACAGACTGACTGAGGGATACATAGATAGAGATGGCGCAGCCTTCCAGCATGCCATTCCAGTCAAACCGTCCAACCCATGCCAGCATGGACAACAGAAGTTAAATGATGATGATGATATATATATATATATTTTCAGTTCAAATCTTTTGAAGACCACCTTTGTCTTTCACCTTCCAGGGATTAATGAAATATAGTACCAGTCAAGTACTGTGGTTGACGTTATTGACTGCCCCTCCTCTCAAAATACTTGGCCTTGTGCATAAACTACAAACTATTTTATATATATATATATATATATATATGTATGTATAAATAGAAGAGAGAGAGAGAGAGAGAGAGAGGTACTGTGTGTGTGTGTGTGTGTGTATATATATATATATATATATATATATATGCATGTTTGTGTCTCTATGCATTCATTTATGCATATGTGTGTGTGTGTGTGTGTAATTCTTCTTGTGCTATTAATAAATGCATTTAAAGTCATTTTTAATTCAGATATATTCACAATTTCAGACATTTCCATCTCTTTCGAAAACAGGTGTTTTAGAACTGAACGCTGTTGCCAATAGCAACCTGGAGCTCATTTCGGCAGTTCTTTTTTTATTAAATTTTAAATTTTTATCTGAGAACAAATGTCCTGTGAAATTCATCATCGTTTTCATTATCATATTTATCATCAGTCTCTTCATCATCATCATCATCATCATCATCATCGTTATTATGATCACTATCAGCACATTTTCATATTGTTATAATTACCATCACACGCCAACAAAACAGCTTCTACATGGTCACCCATACTGCTAGACAAAGCAGCCAGTTTCTCTTAAATAATGCACTACAATCATAAGGAAAATGATATATTGGGTCATGTAGTCCAGTATATACTGTATGATTCATAAAACAAATATGGTTGTCATGGTTGGAATGCCTTTTTTTAATCATAGGTCTGCTCCTTCAAAGCTGATATAGTTCTAGATAATAACATCACCTTCATCGTCCCTCTTATCACAATCATCAATGCATGCATGTGTGTGTGTGTGTGTATTTGTATGTCTGTTTGTTCCTCCACCATTGCTTGACAATTGATGTTGGTGTGTTTATGTCCCTTAACCTAGCAGTTTGACGAAAGAGGCCAACAAAATAAGTAGTAGGCTTACAAAGAATAATTCCTGGGGGTGAATTGTTCGACTAAAGGCAGTGCTCCAACATCTACCTTGCAATGTCATTCTATAAAATGAAGAATCGATTATAGGTGCAGGCATAGCTGTGTGGTAAGAAGCTTGCTTCCCAACCATATGGTTCCAGGTTCAGTCGACCAAAGTCTTGCAAGTGGATTTGGTAGATGGTGTGTGTGTGTGTGTGCATGCATGCATGTGTGTATGTATTTGTATCTCTGTGTTTGTTCCCCCACCAATGCTTGACAACCGATGTTGGTGTGTTTACATCCCCGTAACCTAGCAGTTTGACAAAAGAAACCAACAGAATAAGTAATAGGCTTACAAAGAATAAGTCCTGTGGTTGAATTTTCGACTAAAGGTGGTGCTCCAGCATGGCCACAGTTAAATGTCAATTAAAAGAACAAAAGAATCAAACTGAAATCTCAAAGCTATAAGATAAATGTATGATTAATTCAAAGTAATGTGGATAAATAAACATCACATTTGAGAGAATGATTTGAATGTGTTGTAGGGAATTAGTAACAATGCTACACCCCTCCTATGTGATGAATGGAATAACCTAGTCACTATAAGTAAAGAAAAGTATGTGAAGTACCAGAGTACGTAGTAGGCGGTCAGAGATAGTTTTGTCTTTATTGGTTTTACTAAGTATACTGTACACCAAAGTGGGCATTATAACAATCCAACAGTTTAAGGATTATAACTATGGTGATGAGGATTTAAACAACTCACGAGGCATTAATTAACTCAATGAGGATAAACCAATTCACATGGAGGTAATAGAAACTCGAAGAGGAGTTAATAAACTCACAAAGTTGGTGTATGAATTTTATGAAAAATTGTCAAAGTATGGAAAATTTGTTGGCAGGTTTGCTGGAGTTGTAAAAACAGCAACAACAGCAGCTGAACAAACAACAACAACAACAACAGCAGATACAACTGCAAGAGCAACAACAGAAGCAGTGACAACAACAACAAATAATATTACAGCAACAAATGCTGCAATGACTGAAATCATCAAGAAATTGAGAAAAAGTGTTCTCAACTGTCTGTTTCACAAACTCCATAAGAGACATGTAATGGCCCAGTGGTTAGGGCAGCGGACTCTTGGTCGTAAGATCACAGTTTCAATTCCCAGACCGGGTGTTGTGAATGTTTATTGAGTGAAAACACCTAAAGCTCCATGAGGCTCCGGCAGGGGATGGTGGTGAACCCTGCTGTACAAAGATAGGCGTAGGAGTGGCTGTGTGGTAAGTAGCTTGCTTACCAACCACATGGTTCTGGGTTCAGTCCCACTGCGTGGCACCTTGGGCAAGTCTCTTCTACTATAGCCTTGGGCCGACCAAAGCCTTGTGAGTGGATTTGGTAGATGGAAACTGAAAGAAGCCCGTCATATATATGTATATATATTTATATGTATGTTTGTGTGTCTGTGTTTCTCCTCCCAACATCGCTTGACAACCGATGCTGGTGTGTTTACATTCCTGTATCTTAGCGGCTCGGCAAAAGAGACCGATAGAATAAGTACTAGGCTTACAAAGAATAAGTCCTGGGGTCGACTTGCTTGACTAAAGGTGGTGCCCCAGCATGGCCACAGTCAAATGACTGAAACGAGTAAAAGAGTAACAGAGTTCAAATACGAACCTGATGAAGGAGTTACCTTGGAGCCTGATGAAGGAGTTACTTTGGAAGCATACTACAGAAGATATGAGCAAATCTTCAAGAAAGAATGTAAAGATTGGGATGATGAGATGAAAACATGCTTAATTTTGAGAAAACTGGTGGCAACAGAACATGAGCATTAAAACAATTATATACTCCCAAGAAACCCTTCGGACATAAACTTTAATGACACAATAGATATATTGTGTAAAATTTTTAATGAAAAAGGCTCATTGTTCAACACATATTGGAAGTGTCTGAACATAGAGAAAAACAACGATGAGGACTACATCACATCATATGCTGGTAGAGTTAACAGGGAATGCCAAGCAGTTTAAGCTGGATGAATCAATGCCAGATGTGTTGAAATGCCTGATTTTTACACAGGGACTTACTGTCAAAAAGGATGCAGGAGTTAGAACTAGAATTCTCACAAAGCTGGAACAAAACCAGGATGTAACCCTACAGCAAGTGTCCATTTAAAGAAGTGGAATGGTTTTGTTGTGGAAATAGAGGACATATAAAAATGCATTGTAGAATGAAGATGACAAAACATTAGAACAAAGGAAAAAGAATAGATAGTATGTCATTGGTAAAAATTGGTAATATAACGATGAGAAAATTCGCGAAGGTGAAAATCAGAAATACAAGTGTTAAAACGAAATTAGATACTGGAAGTAATATCAACATTATAAGTGAAAAAAATGTGGAAATATGTTGGTAAGCTGAAATTTTATTAAATCTAAAAAGATAGCACATCGTGTTATGAGAAAAAAATTATATTTTTTCAGTGAATTCATATGCAATGTAGCATTCCGAGGTCAAACAAAAAAGGCAAAGATATATGTATTAAAAGATTCACTTAATCTGTTTGGCACAGAGTGGATGGAACTATTCAAAGTATGGAATACGCCCATAAGTGTTTTGTGTGGAAATACAAGTCAGTTCAGTTGAAAGTTTTGAATGTGGCTGGGGGACTGAAACAAAAAATTGCAGTAAAACAGAGTAGAACACCTGTCTGTAAGCCAAAATGAAATGAAAAGTTGCCTGCCATAAAAAATAAACATTGTTCAAAAGTAGATGTTCCATGGGCGAGACTACATATCAATTTTTCTGCTCCTTTAAATGGTTTGTACTACTTAGTGGTAGTCGATCGTTTCTTGAAATGACCAGAAATTTGTAAGTGTAAAAAACCAGTCTCCTCAACTGTGATAAATTTTTTACAGGAATTGTTTTCAATATTTGGCATCCCAGACAAATTAGTGTCTGACAATGGTACACAATTTGTATCTTACAAATTTAAAAAATTTTGTGAATCATTCACGGTAGAACATATAACTATGGTGCCATACCATCCCAGATCTAATGGAGAGGCAGAACGCTTTGTTGATACCTTCAAGAGAGCCCTAAGAAAATTGAATAAGGAAGTCACAGATGAGGTAGATCTACAGCAGTTTTTAAAAGTGTACCATGTGACACCAAATCCAAATACACCAGCAGGTAGATCACCAGCGGAGCTAATGTCTGCAAGGAAACTAAAATCAGTCTTTTATAAATTGCTATCGGGCAAGAAAAGAAAATTAAAGTTGGTGAAAAGGTGTATATGAGGGCATACAAGAATGGAAAGCAGATTTGGGAAGATGGTGTAATTACCAAATGCATAGGTAAAAAGTAGAAAAGGTGTACAAAAGATACACAGGAACCAACTGAAAAAAAAGATTTGTGGAGAGCAAACCTAAGAAGTTGGAGGAACTGACAAAATGGTTCTATGATATGTTCCAAGTACCAATGCCACTGCAGATGATTGAACCCAGGCATACAAGTGAGAGCCAAGGAAAATATACAGAGTTCCTGAAAATAGATGCCAAGTGCAAAAAATATTAAATTGTATGAAAAAAAACTCAAAAAAGGGAGGTGGGGGTGAATAAACAAAAATTATTGCTAAATAAAATGACACTTCCTAAGAAAAACTTAAAAGGGGAGATGTTGTCGAGAATTAGTAATAATAGTACACCCCTCCCATGTAATGAATGGAATAACCTAGTCACAATAAATAAGAGAGTACAAAACAGTACGGCAGAGTACGTAATAGGCGGTCAAGAGATAATCTTGTCTTTACTGGTTAATAGGTATACTGTATACCAAAGTGGGTGTTATAATAATCCAACATTTTAAGGATTATAACAGAATGCTAAAGAGTTAATGCTCAAAGTGCATTGCATCTGTACAGGTACATTCCTTTGCCATAAAGTGCAATGTGTGCACCCATCTCTACTTTAAAACAATTTGAATAATTCATTTTATTTCTCTTTGATACTCAGCTCATGATAAGAAGTCCACAGGTTCAATTCCTGGAGCCAGCTTTCACATTGTGTCTTTGAGCGAGGCTCTACATTTCACATTGCTTCAGTTTACTCAACTGTAATGAAAGCCAGCTACTTACTGCTGAAGCCCCCTCTCTCCCTCTCTCTCTTTCTCCTACCAGCTGTCACATCCAGAATGTTTCATTGGGTGTCAGTTGAGAAGGTGAGTGGTGAGGACAAGAAAGTGTTTATGTCTGCTAATGACTTCATAGGCATTTAAAACAATTAGCAAAAGCACAGTGGATATTACCCAGTCTTACTTGCTCATCAACGACAACAGACTGTACTGTACTGTACTGTTCTTCATCATCATCATTATCCTCATCATCATCAGCATCATCATTTAATGTCTGTCTTCAATGTTGATGTGAGTTTGATCGTTCTGCAGGATCCAATGAATCAGAGGATTGTTTTGTACTCTGGTGCCTGCTTGATTTCTATGATTGGATGCCGTTCTTGGCACCAACCTGTTTACAGAATATACAGAATGCTTTTTTTTTCATGTCAGCACCAGCACTAGTGAGGTCAGCAAGTATTTCACAAGACTAAAGAGCAACTCTTCACATAAGTAGGAGTATGGTAGAGAAAGAGAGAGAGAGACAGGTGGTTTTATGGTTTGGGTGTTGAGAAATTAAAGTATGATGGAAGGGACAGGGACAGGGACAGGGTTTCTTGTTGTAGAGGTGATACATAGCTACTTCCTATTTCATATATAGGTTGGTGAGAATTATTGAGATGAAGCTGGAAAGAGAGATTAAGATGATAGTGACAAAGTATCAGAGGTAAATAAAGGAAGAAGGTGAATAAAGAAGGGTGTGTGTGTGTGTTTGTAATAAGACTTCTTAAAAGTTGATGCTGTTCTACAACACCTTCAGGATTGAAGTCACAGATTTAGTCAATCAAATATATTACCAGCACATTTTTGGTTCTTTAAATTATCTGTCTTTTAATTCTGGAATATTAAACAAAATAGTAATCTAATTATAATTATTATTGGATTCAAATTTTGGCAGCAATTTTGGACTGGCAGGTAAGTCAATTATATCAACCCAAGGGCTCAGATGGCATTTATTTTATTGACCCCAAAAGGATGAAAGGTAAAGTTGACTCAGTGGTATTTGAACTCAGCATGTAAAATCAGAAGCATTTTTATCAGTACAGTAACAATACTGTCAGCTCACCCATTTAATTATTATTATTATTGACCAGATCAGTAACTAGTTGATTCAGTTAAACAACAGACAAAAATGTCTTGTAGTCCTCCATGTCCTGCTAGATCATCTTGCCAGGGCTTTATTCGCATTTGACACAGCAGTTGCAGGCTGGAAGAGACCTTGTGGCAGGCCTCACCCCAGAGGCAGTTGGATGTGATTGAGGAAGATCTCTGGAGGCTCGACATCACCTTGGGTGATGCAGAGGGGCTGACACAGGACTGCCAGTGATGGAGAGCACTGATGGACCTGGTCGACTCTACGCATGACAATGTCTCGGGGACCACTGACCCCGCCCCAGCCTCATGAAGCAAAGCAAGTACGGTATTTAATTACATCCCTTTACATTCTGAGTTCAAATCTTGCTTAGACTGACTTAACTTTTGTCGTTATAGAAAGATGTGCAGCATAAAGCATGAGTCATGTACTGGGGTCAATGTGATCATTTACATATAGTCCCTTCCTTATAACCAAGGGGTCTTGTGTCTAAGTTAAAAATTAATCTGATTATTATCCTCCTCATATTAATTGCAGATGTGTGTGTGTGTGTGTGTGTGTGTGTGTTTTCCTGTCTGCCAAAATGCATCATTCATTGTTTACAGCAAGTCTTTTGGTAGATGTTGCTGTATTCTAACTTGTATAATTATTACCATTTCCTTGGGGGAAAGTTAAATATCAACAAGCTCCTTCTCCCCCCCCCCTCTAAGTTTTTCTGTCATGTCTGTTACATAACTAGAAAAAAAAACGTCTGTTATTTCCAAAATAAAAGCAGATCTTCTAAAATACACAATGCAATATTTTTTCCCATTAAATATATATATTTGTTAGAATTCCTATCAAAACTCATTGCCATATATTTAGAGTTTATCTATATAGAATTCAATGCTAACTAAAAATATATTAAATTTTTATAACATGTTTATTTTATTTATTTATTTTACTCTGGCTGTCTGGTTAAGAGGTTTCCTTTCCAACCATATTGTTCCAATGTGTGTCACTTTGGTCAAGCATCTTCTTCTATAGCCCTGAGCCATCCAAAGCTTTGTAAGTGGATTTAGTAGACTAGTAGACAGAAACTGAAAGAAGCTCATCATTTAGATCTAATTATATATAGAGAAAATAAATAAGTAAATGAGTGGAAATTGAACCAGTGGGTGTGTTAACTAACAAGGCATTAAAACACACAGAGAGTATAGGTTTAAATCTATATAGGGTTAAATAAATGCAACTAATAGCTAAATAAAAATAAATGAATAATAAACTGACTTTTTTAATCTGGGAAAATGGATTAAAAAATCATCATCATCATCATCATAATTGTTTTAATGTCTACTTCATGCTTGTTTGTTTTGGACGGAATTCATTGATGCAGATTTTCTGTAGCTTGATGCTCTTCCTGTTGCCAACCATCACTTGTTTCCAAGCAAAGTAATATTTGCCCATGACCTTATAGCTACTGTATTTTCCATTATACAAGTTATCATAGTTTAATGGAATAAACATGTAATATAATCATGTAGTGTAAACATTCAAACCTCATCACTATTTTTTCTTAATCCTGCTGCATTTCACTGGAATTTAGAGATCAAACAAGTTGAAGACAGTGTAGACCTGAAAAATTTTTTAACTCTTTCATCTTTAAAAACAAGGTTCATAATCCGAAAAATATGATATTTTAAACAAAAACTCATCTAAAATATTTAATCTTTATTGTTCTAAAACACACTTTTTACTTATGGGCGCTCCATCAGTTACAACGATGAATATTCTAGTTGATCCAACCAACAGAACAGCCTGCTCATGAAATTAACATGCAAGTGGCTGAGCACTACACAAAACATGAGTACCCTTAATGTAGTCTTCAAGGAGATTCAGTGTGACACAGAATATGACAAGGCTGGCCCCCTTTGAATTACAGGTGCAGCTCATTTTTGCCAGTTGAGTTGACTAGAGCAACATGAAATAACGTGAATTACTCAAGGACACAATGCCCTACCAGAAACTGAACTCATGATCTAACAATTGTCAACTAAATGGCCTAACCACTGAACCACATGCCTTCACCTAAAATACACATTAGCTCTATAAAGTACACTCCATTTTTATAAAGACACTAAAGTTAGAGATTAATTCTTAAATATATATTTATAAATAAATTCCAAATACAAATACCATAGCTTTTCACATATAGTGGTTGGCTGATTATCTAACCATTGAAACCTTTTGGTGCTGTTATTCAAGTTTTGGTAGATATAATGTTACTCTAACCTATTGTGAAATTAAAACCTCGTCTATTATTCAAATGTTTGCAATTGAAGAACTATAACATGTGCTCAGTCAAACCCATCAAAATAACCTTTTATCAAGAGAGAATCGAAATGGTAGTTCTAGTGATATTTAAAAGAGCATGTGTGTAAGTATGTATGTGTGATGTATGTATGTGTGTGTATTTGTGGATGTGTCTATGTAATTGGTTTCACATTTTTGGCATCAGGCCAGCAATTTTGGGGTGGGAAATAAATCGATTACATTGACTTCAGTACTCAACTGGTCCTTATTTTATTGACCCCCTGAAAGGATGTAAAGTAAAGTTGACTCTGGTGGAATTTGAACTCAGAATGTAAAGATGGATGAAATGCCAGCATGCATTTCGTCCGGCATGCAAACGATTCTGTCAGCTTGCTGCCTTATGTGTTGACGTGGGCGAAAATGGGTGACCAGAAACAGCGTGGAGGTCCAGGTGGATGGATTGTCTCTGTCATTCAAAGGTCTAACTTTGTCATACTTTGTCATGCAGATTCTGTGTAAGGGTTTCATTAAACATACACATGTCTGTGGAATACTCAATCACTTACATGCTTATACAGTGAGTAGGTGATTCAGATGATCAGACACCTGAATATTTATTGTCAAAAACAGCAGAGATCCAATACTCTAAAGTGGCATTTCAATCACTTGCTTACTTCTATCGATTATGTATATATATATAGATATATGGTGGCTGCCCCCTCGTTATCGAGTATGGCCATTGCACAAAGCTTAATCAATGTTGTTATTGTGCAATGCCTGTGCAAGAAGATTTGTTTTTAAAGTGAGGAAAGGCTGTGCACTGTGTCAGTCCCACTCACTAAGCAACAGCAGCCATAATCCGAAAAGAAGAACAAATCAACATCATTGGTAACCACTGAGCCACAGGTTTTATGTCGGAGTTATCCCAGTTACCTGAGTTACCTTCTCCTAGAAGGATGCCCTAACAAAGGCTCGGAGTCCTTCACGCCCAATGGTTTAACCGCGCGATCGGGTATTCGTCCAATTATTTCTATGTCCCCGCGCATGATACAGCCTTAAGACATTTATTGGATGGCCATTGACTCTCAAGAGTTCCTCCGCCCTTTGACAAGTTTTGTTTTTCATCCTGCAGGGTGTCCAATAAACACTCTCCTCACTAAGCAAGCTTGGTGGGGTTGCCGGTTTAGTCTCCGACGACCCAACCATGCAACAGGTTGTACTGGGTTTACATGTTACCAGTCGCACTTGAAAGTGACCTGACATAAAATATATATATATATATATATAATATTTACACACAAATATTATATATATATATATATATATATATACACACACATATATATATATATACATATATATATACATATATATGTACATATATATATATATATATATATATATTATATATATATATATATATATACTATATATATATACATATATATATATATGTATATATATTATATATATATGCATATATATATATATATGTATATATATCATATAGATATGTATATATAGGTGTGTGGTGTGTATATATATATATATTATATATATGGCATGTATATATATATATGCATTATATATATATATATTATATATAAGATATAATATATATATATATATATATATATATGTATATATATATGTATTTATATGTGTATATATATATAATATATATATATATGTGTGTGTGTGTGTGTGTGTGTATATTTAATTGTATTTAGGAATGGTCATTTTGCCAGTTTAGCCAATAAAAACACACGCACTATATATTTGGTGTTACTTTGCTTCAGCGTTATTTATTTTTTACATTAATCTTAATCTTAATCTTATTTCGGCCAGAGTTCTATCATCACACTCCCGTGACCACATCAAAATCTTGCAAAAAAATCTTGCAAAACAAATATATAAACGTATATATATATATACATATATATATGTGGTGTGTGTGTGTATATTATATATATATATATATATATATATATATAATATATATATATATATATATATATGTATGTATATCTATGTGTGTGTATCTATCTTAATGTGTTTTCTTTTTGCATGACACTATTGCCCAAGGTTCCTGTGGTCTTTTCCGTAGGCTTTTCTATCCATGGACAAGCCTAATCTGTTTTCCCTTTTTACATGGACATTTCTGTGATACACAATCCCTATTGATTGTCCCCACTTTTTTTTTTCACGATCCCTTTTGATCAGAATTTGCCCCACTTTTTTTCTTTCTTTTTTTTTCCTTCTGTTCTTCCCAAAAAGAAAAGCTCTACTTTGTATTTTGTCCCTTCTGTGTTCGGTCTGGCATGGCCAATAAAGGAATCTAGCTATCTATCTATCTATCTATCTATCTGTCTATCTGTCTATCTATCTATCTATCTATCTATCTATATATATATATATATATATAATATATATATATATTATATATATATATTATATATACATGTATATGTGGGTGGGTGTGTATCTGTCTATCTATCTTTCTATCTATATATATATATATATATATACCAAGTAAGCACATAAATGTGAAACAAGATTGAAAAAATAGTACTCGAATACTGGAGATAGAGTAATATGCTTTTATATACATGTATGTATATATATATATATATATATGTATGTATGTATATATACACAGCTAAGTACGATATGGGTAAACACCTTGTAGAATGCTATGCAAAGCTTTCTACAGTTATTGGCTACCTGATGTCATCATACAGTGGAAATACTCTTGCTACTGGATATACATCAGGAATTTTTTAGTGTGTGTGTTTATGTATATATATACACATAAACACACACACACACACACACAAACATATATACATTTACATTAGGGCATTGCATTCATGATTGTAGGGTTGTAGCTTTGATTCCCAGACCAGTGGTGCATTGTGTCTACGAGTAAATCTCTTCATTTCATGTTGCTCCAGTCCACTCTGCTCTAAATGAGTCACCCTGCAATGGACTAATCTTTTATTCAGGAGGAATGCTGGCCTCCCTACCTAATCCAGGATGTGGTATCATTCAACAGCTTATAGTTGCATTGGTATATATATATATATATATATATCATCATTTAACATCTATTTTCCATGCTGGCATGAGGTGGGCAGTGTGACAGGAGCCACATCAAGTTCCATTGTCTGCTTTGAGATGCTTTCTACAGCTGGATACCCTTCCTCATACCAGCTTCTTTACAAAGTTACTGGGTTGTTTTTATGTGGTATCATCACCAATGCTTCTTTCATGGCTCCAGCACCAGTGTTTTTTATATGGTACCCACACCAGTGCTTTTTACATGGTACCAGCACCGACAGGGTCACCCTGTACCTGCAAGACAAAACCCCCTGTCAATCCCAATTGATTAGAATATATATATATATATTCTAATCTATTGGGATGGATATAGAGCTAGTCTACCACTCCTACAGCTTTGAAAACTAGTATCTCATAGTTAGATTACATCATTTTCTTTTTTTTACTAGAGTTAATGCAGTTTTTACTAGAATTAATGCCGATTAAGACCATTAAGAACTTCCTTAATTTGTTTCAAGATTAGTTTGGCTGTTTTGAGGAATCGTTGTGATTTTTTAGGAAAGGTCATGGAAGATTGTACTGTCGGTACCTACTGGAGAGATTCTTCAGTCAGATGTTTTTGTATTAAGATAGGGAATAGTCTAACAATTTTTATTTTTATTTTTTCTTTTTTTTATTTTTTTGTTTTTGAAGATAAGTAACATTTACCAACATGACCTTTTATCAAAATATGAGTAAACTAGATTAATAAAAACCTACATGTGTATGTCTGTGTGTGTGTGTGTGTGTGTGTTTATGGCCCTGGTTAAACATTCGAGATGAATTCTAAATATCAGCTGATTTTAAAGAAGCAACATGGAGAGGCTTTTATGCAGAAAGGATGGTGTGTTAAAATGCAATAACAAACAGCTAATAAAGAATTTATGTAGCCACTCTAAGTACTGAAAAATTACATAATGGTAATTCCATTTTATGCCAAACTTTGAATCATAAATGACTTATCAATATCAGGACAGGCAGATGTTTGCTTTCCAAATATGTAGTCTTGGGGTTCAGTCCCACTGTGTGGCACTTTAGTCGAGTGCAGTGTGATATAGCCCCATGTTGAACAAATCCTTGTAGATGAAAACTGTAAGAAGCCCTTTGTGTACATACATCTATATGGTTGCTTCCCAATCACAGGATTCTGGGTTCAGTCTCACTGCATGGCATCTTGGGCAAGTGTCTTCTACTATAACCTTGGGCCTACAAAAGCCTTGTGAGTGGATTTGGTAAACAGAAACTGAAAGAAGCCCATCTTATGTGTGTGTGTTTGTGTGAGTGTGTTTGTCCCCACTACTACATGACAACTGGTGTTGGTGTGTTTACATCCCCATAACCTAGTGATTTGGAAAAAGGGACTAATAAAATAAGTGCCTGGCTTTGAAAAAAATAAGTACTGGGGTCAATTCCCTCAACTAAAAGTTCAAGGCAGTGCTCCAGCATGGCCAAAGCCTAATGACTGAAACAAGTAAAAGATAAAAGATAGCTATGATTAAATACACTTGACACATGACAATTGAACCACATAGGATTCAGCTCTGTACATATATATGGTGGTTGTCTGCTCCTTATGCAGAGTCTGACCACCTCTTCTACCTACGCCTTAGATCCATCATGGCATCTTGTGTGGCTTTTTAAACCAGACAATCTATTTTAAAAGACACCCTCATAGATTGCATATCTGATTTGGACCACCAAGAGCTGCAGCTAAGTTCTGATCTTTGTGGATCTTAAAATATCTTTTGAGGCCTCCATTAGATTTGCAGACCTCGTGGCATACACGACATTGAAAGGTGTGCACAGACATATAAGCAGAATAGTTGGTGGAGATTCATTTTACATGGATCCACAAATGAGATTTGAGCCCAGCAAAAGAAAGGCATGGTCTGTCACAAAATGTGCACCGAAGAAGGTCGCTGAGATTCACCTTCTCAACCTCAACATTCTTCTTAAAATCTCTTTTGAGTCATATTTATTGATTTATATGTATGTATAAACAAATGTCTCTAACAGATCCTCCATCTGAAGTGGTTCGACAGAGTGCCAAACACTGACCTGTGGGAAAGGGCCAACCAGGAGCCCATACATGTTCAGATTAGATGAAGGAAATGGAGATGGATCGGATACACACTGAGGAAAGAACCCTCAAATGTTACATGACATGCACTTGACTGGAACCCGCAGGGGAAAAGGAAGTGAGGATGCCCAAAGCAGACATGGAAGTGGAGCATTTTGGACGAGCTCAGGACTGCCAGCCTGACATGGGAAGCAGCCAAGAAACACACCAATGACCGCAAAAGGTAGAAAACAACTGTTGAGGCCCTATGCTCCACAAGGGGCAAAAAGGATTAAGAAGAAGAGAATGCATAAACAAAAGCTGTGCAGATAATACTGGACTGACTTGGTGCTTCAACTTAAGTACCTAATTCAACTGAATCTTAATTATTTCTGTATGTATGTATGTATATGTTTGTGTGTCTTGACATTGCTTGGTGATTGCTAATGAGTATCACTGTCATACAAGTGGTGTCAACATTCTGAAAAAAGCATATCAAGCCCTGAGGAAATATTATCTTGCTTGGAAACAGGTAAGGGTAGGTGACAGGAAGGGCATCCAGCCTTAGAAAATCTACCTTGATAAACTCCATCCAACACATGGAAGCATGGAAAAGTAAACCTTAGAACAATACTGATGAGGATGAGGAAAAGGAGGAAGATGATAATAGAAGAAATGTAAAAGAGATGTAACACTCTGTTATAATACATGGGCAAACTCTAAATTGCAAGAAGAATATTATAAAACATGGAATATGGATGGGATTCCAGATAAAGTGTATTTAAAATAATTATTGCAAAAGTTTGAAGTTCATTATAATGATTAATTGATAAAGTTTGATTAGAGCAACAGGCATCATTAACCTTTTTGTTATTATATTTTTGTTGAAATACACTGATTTGGTTTCAATCAATTTTGAAAAATTACAAAGAATGTGATGTTTGGGACATAAATGAAAATTTGATGTTAAGTTTTAAATCTAGATAACTTAGAAACTGACATAGGAGTAGTAGTAATAATAATAATAATACCTGGAATTTGTGGGGTGGCGGATAGTTGATTGCATCGACCTCAGTACTTGACTGGTACTTTAATTCATTGACTCCAAAAGGATGAAAGGCAAAGTTGACCTCTGCAGAATTTGAACTCAGAACGTAGCAACAAGCAAAATGCTACTAAGCATTTTGCCTGGCATGCTGACCATTCTGCCAGGTCACCGCCTTAATAATAATAATAATAATAATAATGATAATGATAAGAAGAAGAAGAAGAACAAGAACAACAACAACAACAACAACAAGAGCACTCAGAGAGCGCAAACCTCTGCCAAGGTAATACCAACATCCTCTCAACGATTAGCCAGAGATGAAATAAACTTGACTGCTCTCACAAACAAGAATACTGAAAATGAACCCTATTGCTCCCAAAAATTAAGTAAAAAACAAGAACAATAATTCAGAATCCTTGCCCAGTACCAAATCAATCCCAAAATCTAATCAGTTTGTGCCAGCCAAACATCCTTCAAAGTTTCATCTGAATCCATCCAGCAGTTCTTGAGATATCTTGTCCATGGACATACAAACAAACAAACACAACTGAAAACAATACCTCCGCCTTCACTATGTAATAATAATAACAATAATAATGATAATAATAATAATAGTAATAACAACAACAACAACAACAACAACAATAATAGTAATTGTAATAATAATAGTAATGGTTTCAAATGTTGGCACAGAGCCAGCAGTTTTTGAGGGGAAGAGAAGTCAATTACGTTGACCCTAGTACTTGATTGGTACTTATTTTATTGACCCCGAAAGAATGAAAGGCAGTGGTGGTGATAATGATAATGATTTAATTAGATAGATAGAAAGACAGACAGACAGAAGGGCATGCATGGTTTCAGGTTCAATCCCACAGCTTGGCATCTTAGGCATGAATTTCTGCCTAGAGCAACTAATATCTTTCGAGTGGATTTGGTTGTCAGAAACTGTGAAGAATCTGTGTGTGTGTTTGTTTGTCTTTTACTGCTTGACAGCCAGTGTAGGTTCGTTTACATCCTCATACCTTAGCAGTATGACGACATGGAGACTGATGGAATAAGAACTAGAATTCAAATAAATACTGGAGCTAATCTGATCTTCGCAAAAAAATTTAAGAAAACCTTCTGAGTGGTGTCCCAGCATGGCTGCTATCCAATGAGTAAAACAAGTATAAGAATATTATGTATATCTGCATGTGTGTGTGTTGTTCTTCACATCAAAATGATTTAGAAACTTCAAGAAATAATGGTGAGTCTCAAAGCTTTTTCTGCTTCAAGTCTCACCATTAAAAAGAATTTACACACACACACACACACACACACACACACACACACACACACACACACACCACACACACACACACACACACACACACACACACACACACACACACACACACACACGAATATCATTCATCGGTTTTAGGATATAAAAACTTAATAATATTTCCAACAGAACTGCTGCTGATTTTTCTGTCATCATTATCTTAAAATATTAAATTAAACATTTTCTTTTTTCTACACTTGCAGATTATTTGTCATGCTCATATTGCTATATGTTCACACTGTGTATATGTGTTTATGCTTGTGTGTGTATATATATCTATAGCTATCTATCTATCTTTCTATCTATTTCTCTCTCTGTATATATATATAGAATATAGATATATATTTACATACACACACACATATATTTACACACACACACATACACACACACACACACAAACAGACACACATACATGTATGTGCATTTAATTCCTGCCTCGTAAAGTTGAAGCAACCTAATCTAACATTTGATTAAATGTCTCATCTTCTTCGTCTATTATTCTTAATTGATAATTATTCATATTTGATGCAGGTTGTTATTGAATAGTCCTCTCTATAACGATCAATCAATATCTTCTAATGTTTCTGAAATTTTTCTCGTCATTCAATTTAAACGGAATCCTTTTCACATGAGAAAAATATTTTGTAGTAGTCTTGAGGAATTAGTCAATAAGTAATACAATTGCTTAGACTGGAACAAGATCTGGTGTAATATGAAATAAGATGGTTTTGAAAATGATAAGTTGGTTGAAATGTGATTTGGCACCAGAAGAGGTAAAAAAAACACAACAAAAAACACTGCCATGAAAAGGGAAAAGGCAAACAAACAAACAAAGGACTAAAAAAAGGGAAAAAAATATTTAAAAAATAAAGTAGATATTTTTAATCAAATCTAATCATTTGATTGATATTGAAATAAAAGAAAAAAAAATCAAACAAAAAATAGTATATATTCAATTTTCCAGTAGTTCACCTCCCAGATCAGACTTCTAAGTCTAAATTAGGAGATAATTTAAATCAAAACATTTCTTCATTACATAAATTATTTTTCACCACCACCACCACCACTGCCGCCGCCAACAATAACAGCAATAATTATAATAATCATTATTATTTCTTCTTTCTCCTTCTGCCCCTACCCATGCTGCGATGATGGACTTTCATCAAACAAATTCACACCCATTCCATACTCACTCTATCTCTCTCTCTCTCTCTCTCTCTCTCTCTCTCTCCCCAGCATACCCATCCCAATACCTCTTTTTTTTCTGTATCTGCTCCAGTTATTACTCTATGGTAACAACTTGTGGCATCACATCATTTTCCCCATCTCAAGACTTATAAATTCCACATCTAGCGGCACATGTGACTATCCACCATCTTTCCAACAACAACCTTTGGCCACATTTTTGAATTCAATATCTCTACCACTCATAGACGTGCTAATAAAACCAAAGAAAGCAGCACATCACCCATGACTTTTGGAAATATTTTTTTCACATTAAAAATTGTCAAAGCATGGAATAAACTACTACATCAGTTGTTAGCTGTCAGAACACCACACCCTTCAAAACTTCTATGCTCTCCAAGATTCTCCACAGCTACTCCTGATGTACCTTTAAATCAGAAAAAGTAAACTTCAAAGAGAATTGAGAGAGTCCAACATGGACCAGATCATTGGCATGGAGTTCCACCATATCTGCTACAAGACACTTCATATACATACTGGATTTGTCAGTCACTCTCAAACGCATTCATCTTAAATCCTTCAGACCCATGATTGATGTTATAGTCGTCAACCATAAAGATGGGCTAAACAAAGCAATAAATTCCATTAGTTATATTTTCTGCTTTTTTTTTTAAACTAAAATATAATTTGTGAAGACAGGGCTGTGTAGTTATAAGAAATTTGTTTCTCAAACTACAAGGTTCTCTGTTTGATTCTATTTCACATGACCTGACAAATGTCTTTTAATCTGCCACCAGATTTACTAAAGTTTTGTAAAGAATATTTGATAGACACAAACTACGTGACAGTTCACCATTCGTGTCTGTGTGCATGTACACATTCTTATATAGATGTATGGGCAAGCACACACACACACATGCATATATATATATTTGAGAATACCCATGAAATCGTAGTCATGGCTGATGCTGGTGTCACATAATTGGCACTCGTCTCAGTGGAACATAAAGGGCACCTTTCAAGCATTGGACCTCATGGAGGAAAAGTGGCTGAGTTCCTTTTGAGCGTTGGGTTTCACAGAGGCAATGACCAAGACCTTTGGTACTATGTCATGCTTGAGAAGAAGACCCATCAGTTCGAGCAGAACTGCAGTCGTGGCAGATACTGGTGTCATGCAAATAGCACCTGTGCTGGTGGCACGTAAAAGTACCCATGACACTCTCAAAGTAGTTGGCATTAAGAAGGGCAACCAGCCATAGAAAACCATGCCAAATCAGACTGGAGTCTGGTGCAGCCTTCCAGCTCCAGCCAAACCGTCCAACCCATGCCAGCATGGACAATGAATGTTAAATGATGATGGTGTTACTTCTTGCAGTTCCCATCTACCAAATCCACTCACAAGACTTTGGCCTGCCTGGGGTTATAGTAGAAGGCATTTGCCCAAGGTGACATGTAATGGGAATGAACCCAGAACCATGTGGCTGGGAAGCAAACTTCTTAGTACACAGCCATGCTTGCACTTCATGCATACACTCACATATCATCATCATCATCATCATCATCATCTCATCATCATCATCATCATCATCGTCATCGTCATCATCATCATCATCGTCATCATCATCTCTGAGAGACTGTGATGCTCATATCAACATTAGGATGCTGATATAAAAAACATAAAAAATAACAAAAAACCATCTTACTATATGTCATTTTGTCAGTTTTTGAAACACTTGACCACTTATTTGTTCTGCTATTCTGCACTATAGACGGTACTACATCACCCTAATTTCATCACTTAGGCAGATAGAATTAAATGGCTTTACTTATACGCAAATTAGGAAGCCATTATTTACTGTGAGAACCAATTAAAAATAAAACAAAACAAAAAACCCCACCTTACCTTTTTAGCTACTCACTCCCTCATGTTTTATTATATTGAAATAAACCTTACTCTCCCACCCTCCTCCTATAGTTTATTCTTTCTGTTTAGTTTATTCTAAATCATTTATGTCAGCATTAATCCACTTTTTTTCTTATATTTTTGTTGGATTTTTAAATTTTCTTTCTTGGTCTAATTTTCTAATTCTAATTGCTGCCATTTATGACCAGCTGACAACACCTCTTCACCTAGTTCCCACTATCTCTTCTCATCACATAATCACACTACTCGAGTCGCCTCTTGCCAGCAACACCTGATGTCTCCATTCCCAATAGCTGCCAATTTCTTGTTCTTCACTTAACTTTCAAACATACACATCTAGGTGTACATACAAGGAGTCTATCTTATTTCCTTTAGCTGGGTTTTCCATTTTACTTTCCTTTTTCTTTAAATAGCAAAATTACTTTAAGGACCTGACAGAACTAAAATGAATAATGTATGTATGTGTTAACATGTCAGATGCATATGTATGTAAATTATATTTTGATGTGGATTTTTGTTGTTATCCAAACATCAAATATGTTTAACCATTTTGTTACCATATTTTCATTGAAATTCACTATCATTAGTTTTGGAAATAATGAAGAATTTATTAAAATGACTTTTCTTTCTCTCAAGCTGGTATCTGGAATATGAAATAACAAGAAATTTTGATGCAAGATTTCTAATTTAGATCACACCAATTCTTTAGCATTTAAACTGGTAGAGCACCTTGGGCATCTTCTACCATAGTTCAGGCTGGCTAATGCCTTGTGGGTAAATTTTCATAAATGGAAACTACATAGAAGTACATCGTGTGTGTGTGTGTGTGACTTTGTGCTCATCCCCTCATTAATAGTGTTGGTTTGTTTATGTTCCTGTAACTTAGCAGTTTGGCAAAAGAGATCAATAGAATAAGTACCAAACTTAAGAATAAATACAAAGGGCAATTTGTTCACCTAAAAGGTGTTGCCCCAGCATGGCCGTAGTCCAATAACTGAAATAAGTAAAAGATAAAGCAGCATCTGACCAAGAGTGAAAGGTTCAATTCCCTGCCACGAGAAACCAAGGATCAATTCCCCACTATCATCATCATCATTTAATATCCATCTTCCATGCTGGCATGGATTGGATGCTTTAGCAGGATCTGACAAGCCAGAAGAGTGTGTGAAGCTCCAATGTCTATTTTGGCATGGTTTCTGTAAATGGATATAACACCAGTGCTAGTGGGGTCACCAAATATCTTGTCCCACAAAGAAAATATCTTCTCAACTAAGTGGGAGTGCTGTGTTGAGGGAGGTGGCTTTATACCAGGTGTTGAGAGGCAATATATAACTTCCCTACCTTGGACATTCAATACACCTGATAGAATTGTAAGAGAGTCATTGTGAAATACACTACCCTCTGGACATCATTTTTAACTTAGTCGACTCTTTTCTTTTCTGGGTCAAAATATTGGTAAATTCTTTCATATTACATGGAAGTCAATAAACATAGAAACCAATGGGAAGAATACATCTTGCGTTACAGAACTCTACATTGCAATAAAATTGTTAAACATGCAATGCCCCTATCACAGTAGGGTTGCCTATATAAATGTGTTTACACACATGTACCCTGCCCTCCCCCACATATATAAAGAGAAAGAGAGAAACATCTCTCTCTTTATTTATATATATACATACACACACATGCATATACACACACACAAACATATATATATATAGAGAGAGAGAGATAGATAGATAGATAGATAGATAGATATATACATACACACACAAGTACAAGTGTGTATGTGTGTGTGTGTATATATATATGTATATATATATATGTATATATATATGTGTGTGTGTATATATATATGTATATATATATATATATATATATATATATATATATAAAAACAAGTCAAAAATAGAAAATGCTAAGATAATTTTATAGTGAATCTTTCAGTACCGGTTTCGGTCATTTTGAGACCTTTTCAACTGTAACGATTAAATAATTAAATTTAGAAAAATTAGAAGAAAAGTTTTTTTAAAAGAATATTTCTATAGTAGTGTTCAGATATAAGTAGCATTCTGCCTTTCTCTGACTCCCTTGTTTGCACTTGTGTGTTCGGGGTCGTTGTGAGAAAGGCAGAATGCTATTTATATCTGAACACTACTATAGAAATATTCTTTTAAAAAAACTTTTCTTCTAATTTTTCTAAATTTAATTATTTAATCGTTACAGTTGAAAAGGTCTCAAAATGACCGAAACCGGTACTGAAAGATTCACTATAAAATTATCTTAGCATTTTCTATTTTTGACTTGTTTTTACATATATATCAACTCGTGTGTTTCTTTCCACCCTTATATATATATAAAGAGAGAGAGAGAGAGAGGTCTCTCTCTTTCTCTTTACATATGTGTGTGTGTGTGGTAAGGTACGTGTGTAAATATATATATATATATAGAATATACACAAATGTATTTATGTGTGTATTTGTATGTATATATGTAAAGTTGTGTGTACATGTGTGTGTGTGTCTAAGTGTGACTTACAATTTCAGTTAATGTATTCACATTTAGAATCTTCCTTATAATTATTAACCAGAACTATAACAATATTTATAACAACATCAATAAAATTACTTCTGCTTCAACTCGCTTCTGATATTAATTAAATAAATATAATTAAACTCTGTCTGAACCTTGACTGAACTCCTGCTCCCTGATCACATGTCATCTTGTATATCTTAAGACCATCTTGCAAAATATATTATTGCTAGCTCTCCTGTCCCTCTTTCACAAATCCAGTTACCAATATCTCCTCTAAACCTGTTACCAATGTAGGAATTACTGCAGCATTTTCAGAACATGAATGACTGGATTTATTTCTGAATATTATTTCTTTATTTATTCATATCTTCTGTAATTAAAGTTTGCATTTGAGATCAGGCGCTCTGTAAGATTTTCATATCGTTGTCATCGTCATCATTCTCATCATCATTATCATCATTAAAGCTGCATGCTTGCAAAATCATTTGCTCGGCAGCAATTCTTCTGTGTCTCTATGTTCTGAGTTCAAATTCTGTTACAGTTGACTTTGCTAATCTTTTCATTCTTCCAAAGAGCAGTAAAATAAGTACCCATTGGCTACTGGGGTTGAAGAAATTAACCAGCCCCTTACCCCACCCCTTAAAATTGCTGACAATTCTGCCTACAGTACAAAGAATTATTATCATAGGCAGTGAGCTGGCAGAGTCGATAGGATGCTGGACAAATTGCTTAGCAGCATTTTGTGCATCTTTATATTCTGAGTTCAAATTCCATGGAAGTCAGCTTTGCCTTTCATCCTTTCAGAGTTAATAAAATAAGTCCTAGTCGAACACTGGGGTTCATGTAATTGACTTATCTTGTCTCCTGAAATTGCTGGCCTTGTGCCACAATTTGAAATCATTATTTTTAAGGCAATGAGCTGGCGGAATCAATAGTGTGCTGAGCAAAATGCTGAGCAGCATTTCATCTGATTTTACATCCTAAGCTCAAATGCTGCCGAGGTCGGCTTTGCTTTTCATCTTTCCAAGGTTGGTGAAATAAATACCATTTGAACAGTGAGGTTAATAAAAGAAAGCACCTGTTGTCAACTAGTCCCCCTCCCTTTAAAATTGTTGGCCTTGCCCTAAATTTAGAAACAACTGTTATAATTTTTATTCAAATGGGAGAGGTAACTTGCATTAGGGGCTCAGGTTGACAGTGTTTTTGTTTTGTGGGGTTACCATGAGTAAACCCTCGGAGGTCTCCTCCTTTTGGGGGAATTTTACTTTGTATTTGTTATTGCCTTTATTTTGGTTTTTTTTTTCTAAAATTTTGAAACCTTATTATGAATTCAGGAAAATTATTTAAATCAATAAGACATGGCTCAGCAAAAAGATGTTTGAAAAAGTTGCTTGACTCAAAAAATTGGTATCTTTTTTTCACAGAGACAAAAAACCAAAAATTCTAGCATTTTTATACATTTCTGAAACATGTTTCATAACTCTAGAAAATGAAAGCCAACTTGTTTTAGAAAGTGATAATAGTATTTTTGTATCCAATAATGACAACGAAAAAATATGGAAATATTTCAAATTTTATATTTTCACAGTTGAGTTACTGAAAAAAAATATAGAAAACAAGTAAATTCTCATAGCTACTGATTCAATATCAACTTGAAATTTACCAAAAGAATGTCAAACTGCATGGCAATAAACATGAGCAGAACAACCAAGGTCTTTAATTTTATCATTCAAAAGATTTTTGAATTTATGAAAATAAAAAACGGTTTCCTGACCTTTATGACTGATTCCTCTAAAATTCAAATTAGCATTTGCCTGTTGCAAAATGCTACATATTTTTTTTTCCTTGAGATATTCCATCAATCGCCCAAGCATTTCTTTTTATACTTTAACTACACTTTCCGTTCTTTCGTTCAGTAGAAGTAGGCAATAGTAAAACCTTTACTTTACTTTTATTTCAGTTTGGAAATACAATAATTAACGGGTAGTGTGATGGAAGGGGACGGAACTTTTCTTGTTTTAATGGTTACTGGTCTCTATCTGAAGAATACTATAAGAACCACAATTTTCCAAATCTTTTTAAAATGTCATCATCATCATCATCACCATTACCATCACCATCACCATCATCATCATCATCATCATCATCATTATCACCATCATCATTACCATCATCATCACTATCATCATCATTGTTTAATGTCCGTTTCCCATTCTGCCATGGGTTAGACAATTTGACAGGATCAGGTGAGCTGCAAGGTTGTACCAAGCTTCCATTGACAGGTTATTTTTTTTTAACATGCTGTTTCTAGGGACCACATCAGTCAGTTTACCCTTGCTTTGTTTTAAGCTGCTAGAGTGTGATTTGAGGGAAATTTAGTTCAGAAACATTTAAAATAAAATAAATAAATAAATAAATAAATAAACATAGGCGTAGGAGTGGCTGTGTGGAAAGTTTCTTGCTTACCAACCACATGGTTCTGGGTTCAGTCCCACTGTGTGACACCTTCTGCAAGTCTCTTCTACTATAGCCTTGGGGCGACCAAAGCCTTGTGAGTGGATTTGGTAGATAGAAACTGAAAGAAGCGCGTCATATATATATATATTTATGTATGTTTGTATGTATGTATGTATGTATGTATGTATGTATGTGTGTATGTGTATACATTTGTATGTCTGTGTTTGTGCCCCCACCATTGCTTGACAACCAATGTTGGTGTGCTTACATCCCCATAACTTAGTGGTTAGGCAAAAGAGACCACTAGAATAAGTGCCAGGCTTACAAAGAATATGTCCTGGGGTTGATTTCTTCAGCTAAAAGGTGGTGCTCCAGCATGGCTGCAGTCAAATGACTGCAACAAATAAAAGAATAAAAGAAAATCCGAGTGGCACATTATATTGATAAAAAGATGCATTAGTTTAAATATCTTCATGGTTTTGTTGTATAGTTGGCCACATTGTTCTAAATGTGGCCAATTCTTCATTGGTTTATTTTCTTGAGACATTCTTTATCATTACCACCATTATCATCAACTTGCAGTTTTCCATAATGTAGTGGATTAGATCAGTTTGCATCTTAACATCTTCCCAATTATTATTTGGCAGTGAGCTGGCAGAATTGTTAGCACACCAGGCGAAATGCTTGCCAATATTTCATCTGTCTTCATGTTCTGGGTTCAAATTCCACCAAGGTCGACTTTGTCTTTCATCCTTTTGGGGTTGATAAATTAAGTACCAGTGAAACACTGGGGTTGATGTGATTGACTAGTTCCCTCCCCCAAATTTCAGGCCTTATGCCTATAGTAGAAAGAATTATTATTATTATTATTATTATCATTCAGTAGTTTTATTTTTATAGCATGCTTTCACTTCACTACCGAGCGCAGCTCTGTGTGCCTTGGGTATGTACTGTGATTTGTTGTGATGCTCTGATGGTTATTGTATGGAAAGTGTTCTGCGTAGGATGTGTGCAGTGCCTAGTAGTGCAATTTTCTGTATGTTATATGTGTTTGTAAGTCCTGGTGTTTTTGCTATGTATTTGTCTGAATATTTTTTTTATCATGCCTAATGCACCTACTATGATAGGAATTGTTTCTGTTTCTAGGTTCCACATTCTGGTTGCCTCTATTTCCAGGTCTTTGTATTTTGAGAGTTTCTCCATTTCTTTTAGAGACACGTTGTCATCTGCCGGGATTGATACATCAATTAGAAAGCATTTTTTTTCTTCATGATCTCTGACAACTATATCTGGCCTGTTGGCCTTAATTTCTCTATCTGTGTGTATCGGCATATCCCAGAGTATGGTTGCTTTCTCGTTTTCTGTGACCTTTTCTGGTGTGTGCCTATACCATCTTTTTTCTGTTGTTATTCCATAATGTTGGCATTATTATTATTATTATTATTATTTTCTCTTTATCACCGGTTTTGCTGGAGCTCCTGGAGTCTTGTATGCATAGTGGGCTGACTACCTGCAGCCTACAGTGCTATGCCATTCGTTCTTTTCCGCATCTAATACTTACCTGATTATTTTGGCCTTGCCAAGGAAGCAAACCTTTTGTTACAGTTCTACTGGGCACTCTATTCTAATTTCCTTTATATTCCTCTTTATATATCCAATTTCCTTTATATTTCCTTTATATGCCTTCTTATACTGTTCCCAAGGACCCAACAATAATTGGCACTATCTTCACTTTCTTCATTTTCCATAACCAGGGTTATTATTAGGGTGATGGAGTGACAGAATCCTTAGAGCACCAGAAAAAAGATGCTTTACGGCATTCATTCAGGCTTTCTATGTTGTGATTTCAAATCCCATCAATGTCACCTGTACCCTTTATTCTTTTGGGGGCCAATAAAATAAGTACCAGTTCAGCACTTGGATTTAATTGGCAAACCCTCTCCTTCTAAAATTACTGGCCTTGTGCCAAAATTAGAAACAATTATTATCATCATCAACATCATCTTCATTATCGTTATCACCATCCCTTGTAAAGTTCCATTCCCTCACTATTTCACTCAAGCTAACAACAGAAACTCTATGCAGTTGCTTGGCCTGTTAGAAGTAGCTGCCACATCTCTCAGGCCCTCATCTGTTATCTCTATTTCTAAAAAAACTGGGCACATTGGACAATGTAATCTTAGATAAACTGTGTCTAGAAAAAAATGACAGGGTAGCCTTGACAGGAATGCCTTCAATCATGTCTGTTACTAATTCTCTGCTTCATTTACCAGCTTTGAATTTTTTCAGTTCCTCACATTACTTATCCTCATTGCAAGCCAATGAAGGAATCTCTTTATGGTTATTGATCCTACTAGAAATAGCAGCCAAATTTCCCTCAAATCACATTCTTGTCTGTTTTCAAGAAAGAAAGAATGCATTAAATAAAATAGTCTGATACAGATAAAAAAAAAAAAAAACTCTGGGTGACACAGCTAGAATGCCTTTTATCATAGATCTACCCAAGTAGTGCTGACCAGGGATTAAACAATAATAGATCATCTTCACCGCGTATCCTCATGTTTAAACTAACCTTCACATCGTTTATATCATGGGTACCATTTAACGAATGCTTAACCATACTGTATCATCTCTAGTCTTTGTTCGCTCTTTCTGGCTTATTTCATGAGAAGGAAATTTAGAGAAATTTTATCTTTCAGCTTCTAATGGCGAGATACATGAAGTGACTTAGATTTATATGATAATTTGTAAGACAATCTCTCTCTTTCATTGATGTCAGCCGGCTATGCATGTAGTATACGATTACTGAAAGTGGTAACTTTATAATTTGGCAGTAATGAATTATTTGATGTTTCTCATGGATAAAAATTTTACATTGGAAACTACAGAGTTCCAGATAAACCCATTGCAACTTAAGCAGTGGTAAAAAAAGAAAACAAAAAAGAACCTATCTCCTTCATGTAATTATTCAAGGAATGCTATGCCTCACAGTAAACTGTAGGGTTAACTCTCTAAGCTACATAAAAACTTCCAGCTACAAAAGGGCCACAGTCAGAGTTGGAGGGGTATTGGCTGTAGGAACACAAGCTTTTAAACTGTAGGTTTGTATTCAAGTGACGAGATGATTTCTGAGACTATTCATCATCACCACCATAGTTTATCACCCACTTTTCCATGTTTGCATGGGTCAGATGGAATTTATTGAGGTAGATGTCTTTTGGCCAATGCTCTTCCTGTCGCCAATTTTTCATCAATCTTTCTCCCTTTCCTGATGAGATAACCATACAGAGTTGATTATGATGATGATGACAATGATGAGGATGACGATGATGACAGTGATAACAATGATGATGATGATGATGACAATCATGATGATGACAATCATGATGATGATCATGGTGATGACGATCATGATGACGATGACAATCATGATGATGACAATAACTATGACGATAATGTTGACAATGATGATGATGATGTGGTGCAAAAGTCAGTTCACTAATAAAGAAGGTAAAATATTAATTCACAAGTTGCTAGTTGCTATCACATCCTAATTTATCTTCAACAGCTTAATGGTGGTGGTGGTGGGGGGAGGGGGCAACGGTTCTTTTCTTCGAATGTACACAACTTCAGTCAGCTTCTTTCTCTTCTCTGCTCCAGATTTCATCCTTTTTCTACACAGTGTGATGACTCTCTTCTATTATCATCATTGATGAGATGAAGCAATCCTAAACATCCTACACTCTCTAGTAGCCAAAGAAGCTCTTGTCTAGTTCTACTTAGCCACCTATGACTCATAAGTAGCCTGTATTAAGAGCAGTTGATTAACTGCAGCCTTGCTTTATAAAGAAGCCTTAATGGGTTTACATATCAAATTTCTTTCCATGGATATTTGATCTATTCATCATCTCTTTGTTGTTGTATCTGTTGTCACTTATCCCTAGGCCATCCCCATTGAAGCAGGCGTATGATCCAAGGCACTCCAACTATGACCATCCTGTTTTTGTCCTTTTTTTTTTTAAGATGGTAGGTTGTGATTTGTAAAATATTCAGCTGCTGTTTCTAGCAAGTCGAATGACCATATTTGAAGTTTCTGCATTGACAGTCTTCCTTTTGTTGTTTTTTGTTTTTTTGTTTACTCCTGAGTCAGCCTAGATGGAGCAGATTTATGATCAAAATAATGATCATCCAGTCAATTTTTTTTCTTTCTAGACAAAATATGTTGAACCATATTGCTCAGTGTGTCCTTCCTCTCTTAAAACTTAAAAATATGATTTGAGATAGTTTTTGTTGCTATTTCTAACAGACAAACAACTGCATCAAGACACCTTTGTTTGTGTCTCACTATTCCATCTTTAACCTTACGTTATTTTCAGAAACTCTAGATTTGCTCAAACCAGTGTCGGGATTAATAACTACATTATTATTTTGTCTAAGAAAATATATATCCAGTCGAGTCTCTGTGTGTGGGGGAGGTATGTCTTTTATGTTTTACTTATTTCAGTTATTAGACTGGGGCCATGCTGGAGCACCACCTTGAAGAACTTTTAGTTGAATAAATCAACTCAGTACTTTTCATTTTTTTAAGCCTGGTACCAATCCTATCAATCTCTTTTGCCAAATCCCTAGGTTACAGGGATGTGAACAAACCAACACCTGTTGTCAAGCAGATGTGAGGAACAAACGTAGGCACAAAGACACACACACACACATTCACACCTTTATATATATGGCAGACTTCTTTCTGTTTCCATCAACCAAATCCACTTACAAGGCTACAATAGAAAACACTTGCCCAAGGTGCCATGCAGTGGAATTGAACCTGAAACCATGTGGTTGGGAAGCAAATTTCTTAACCACACAGTCATGCTTGTACCTTGTATGTATGTATATAATATGTATTTCTCTGAGATGATATTAGTTGATGAATCAAGGTCATTTTAACTTTATTTATCTGTAATTTTATATAAAATGCAAAATTTAAACCAGGACTTATGTTCACTGCAAAACTCTTAACCTTTGCCCCAGTTATATTGTGTAGGAAGGGTATCCAGCCATAGAAACCATGTTGTAGTCTTTGGCTATGTTGGATCTTGTCAATCTATCCAACCATGATGATGATTATGATGATGACAATGATGACAACGACGATGACAGTGGTGATTGCCACCACAGATAATCAGAAAACAGATTCCATCACACTCCAAGGGGAGAAACTAGAAGTAGTTGATAGCTTCCGCTACCTAGGTGACCAAGTTAGTAGTGGAGGTGGATGCTCAGTGAGTGTCACCACTAGAATAAGAATAGCCTGGGTAAAGTTTAGAAAGCTTCTTCCCCTGCTGGCATGCAAGGGTTTCTCACTCAGAATGAAAGATAGATTATACGACGCATGTGTGCGAACTGCCATGCTACCTGGTATCTGAGCTAGGTAGCAATCAGCTCCTTTTGCTATCATTCCTAGGGTACCTATGACAACAGGTATTGTTTTAGTCTTCAGGTTCCACATTTTGCCAATTTCTATTTCAATATCTTTATACTTGCTCAGTTTTTGGTAGGTCTTGACAGATTGTATATATTAATTGAGACAGTCGTATCAATGAGGAGGCATGATTTTCATCTGAAGTCTTTCAATATAATGTTTGGCCTATTTGCATCTGTCTTTCTGTCAGTTTGAACAGTGAAATTTCAAAGGAGTGGTATGTGTTCATTTTCAAGCACTGGAGGTGGTTTGTGTTCCCACCAGTTTTTATCATTTCATCATCATCGTCATCATCATCGTCATCGTCATCGTCATCGCCATCGCCATCGCCATCGCCATCATCATCATCATCATCATCATCATCATCATCATCATCATCATCATCATCATCATCATCATCATCATCAGTAAGGCAGTAAGCTGGCAGAATTATTTCCAGACAAAAGGGTTTAGTGGCATCTCTTACAGCTTTATGTTGTGAGTTCAAATTTCACTGAAGTTGACCTAACAATTAATATTTTAATCATGTCTCAATAGAAATATGGTGAAAAAGGGTCAACTGGTTCTTATTTCAGTTGCACTCACCTGCTCTTAGAATGAAAAACAAAGTCGACCTTGAAAAGGTATTCAACTTAATACTGCAAAGCAATTCATCTATGTCTCTTCTGATTCTGTTAGCATGTGTGTGTGGTGGGGGGGGGATATATAATGATGATGATGATGATGATAATAACCCTTTCCACTAAAGACACAAGGCCTGAGATTTTGGGGAAGGGGACCAGTTGATTCTATCGACCCCAGTGTTTCACTGGTACTTAATTTATCGATCCCGAGAGGATGAAAGAATAATAATAATAATAATAATAATGATGATGATAATGATTTCTTTATTAACTACAAAGGTTTACATTAAGAAAAACATGGACATAGACCCCAGTGCAAGACTGGTACTTTTTCATTGCCCCCCCCCCCTCCAAATGTATGAAAGGCAAATTCAACATTAGTGGAATTTGAACCCAGAATGTAATGAGCCTGAAGAAATGTCACTAAGCATTTTGACTGATGCTCTAATGGTTCTACCAGTCTGCCATAATAATAATAATATTAATTTCAAATTTTGGCTCAGGACCAGCAGTTTTTTGAGGGGACGAGGGAAAGAGAAGTCAATAACATTGCTCTACTACTCAGCTGGTACTTATTTTACCAACCACTGAAGGAATAAAAGACAAAGTCAACCCCAGCGGAGAATTTGAACTCAGAATGTAACAACAGACGAAACGCAGCTGTTTTGCTTGGCATGCTGACACTCCTGCTAGCTTGCAACCTTAATAATAATCCTTTCTACTAATGGTACAAGGCCTGAAATTTTGGGGAAGGAGGCTACTCGATTATATCAATCCCAGTTCATAACTGGTACTTATTTCATCAACCCCGACAGGAGGAAAGACAAAGTTAACCTTGGTGGAATTTGAACTCAGAACATAGCAACGGGTGAAATACTGCTGAGCATTTCATCCAGCATGCTAACAATTCTGCCAACTTGCCTCCTTAATAATAATAATAATAATAATAATAATAATAATGATGATGATGATGATGATGATGATGATAAATGCCCTGATGCAGTACCAGGCAGTGGTTCTCATGGCTTCTGATCTTAACTGATTGGAAGTGTTATCATGTACATTGTTTTGTCTTGGTATAAAAGATGGGCTACAGCAAATATTCTGCTCAATACCACAGATTTGCTTGTCAGTTGTTTGACCTTAACCAGTTGAGCATGTCCCTTAGTGGCTGACGATATGTGCATCTCTGATCACAAGCAGAAGTAGTGGGGGAGTATCATAGTCATGTGTTGAGAGGGATTCTTTGGGGTTTGAATAATTCACCTCTGGAAACATGGGTGTTTCGTTCAACATCCTTAAACAACCGTTACTCAGGGACCTTTTGAGCAGGATGGGTTACTCGACCAGAAGAAAATTCTAACTGGGTCCCACCTACAAGGTCATGTGCTGTTTATCTTGATATGAGATCATCATGTCACGCACATATGGTTGTGATGCATGTGCCTGGTGTACCCTTATCAGACGGGTAGTCATGATAGGTATACTGGGCTTCGTATATTTTACCCCAGTGTCACTTTGATGGCATGCACTGCTCTCTCACTCAATAATAATAATGATGATGATGATGATGATAAAGACGACGACGACAAATTCTTTTTATTGACCACAAGGGCTGACACACATGATTGGAAAACATAAAGGGACAAAACAGGACGAAAGGTTACAAAAGGTTTTGTCCATTTTTCAAAAGAAAAAAGTCCGTGTAAACAAGCTTTACAACAACGAAAAAATTCAACAATTTACAATACTCCCAATAGAGGAGACGTTTTGAAAAAAGAAAAGGTCTCACATGGAAAAACCCATAAAAGCCATGGCAGCCTGGTCAAAAGTGGGGTAGAGAGCTCCTTTCTCCTTTTATAATACCTTTTTCAATTACAGGCAAAACTTCAGAATTGGTCCATTTATACTGGCCATTCTTGCACAATTCACCCACCTTTCAGAAAACTTGCTATCAGACAGCACTCTCCTCTCTAACCTCATCTTCCTTTTCAAGTGAAACTTGAAAAAGTTGATGAGGCCTTGACCAAAGAGGAAAATGTTTGACTTTAGCCCTTTCAAATGGGTCCACCATATAACCTCTTTCGCCACAGCCACTAGGCACAGGAAAACGGCATTGCCCTCCTTGTTAAAGGAGGTCGGCGGGGCAATCTTCACTATGGATTCAGCTGATAGCCAGATCCGTCCTATACGTGACAGTAGCTGTTCGACATAAACCCATAGTTCAGCAATACTCGGGCACTGGACGAGTGCATGCAGAACAGTTTCGTCGTCCTGGCAACACCTCGGGCAGGCCCGGCTGACGGCACTTCCGTGCCGGTAGACTTTATCCTGAACAGGCAGAGCCCCTCGGTAGCACTGCCAGGCGAGCGACCTCTGGCCCGAAAGTCCTTCCGAACAGACCGCTCAGTTCGTTATCATCAACGCCTAGAGTTTTGAGATGTCGCAGCCTGAGCATATGTCTGCGCATCAGTAACCACGGCATGCCAAGGCCTCCGTTCAGCGGTCGTTGACAGCAGATGGATTGCCTGACCAGTGGTATCTGACCCTTCCACAAAAAATCGAAGAGCAGGCATACCAGCTTGGCCAACCAGCGGTCGGGACAAGGGACGATGGTCAAGCGGTAATAGATGACGGATGCGATGTACGCATTCACCACCTCCGCTCAACCTTTCAGGGACAGCTTCCTCTCAGCCCATTTCTGGGTGAGTTTGGCCACCCTGCTCATCACTTCTTCCCAGTTTTTATCCACCTGAAGGTCCGGACCGAACCAGAACCTGAGCAGTTTAACGGGTCAGTTTGTCCAGTGCCCTACAATGCTGTTGGACAGCATGGGCTTGCCTCTCCAGGTGCCCAGTTGCAAGCCCACAGACTTTTCCGTGTTAATCTTTGCCCCTGTCACCGCTTCGTACTCGTTTAGCGTCTCACCAATCAGGTCAATGTGCCTGTGGCTCGACACCATCACGGTGACGTCGTCGGCATAGGCAGACACGCTGTTTCCATCTCCTAGATCGCACGGGATACCCCTCAAAGCCTCCAACTTGCGCAGTAATGGTTCGAGAGTCAATACGTATAAGAGGGAGGAGAGAGGGCATCCCTGGCAGACTGAACGCGAGATGTCAAACGGTTCCGAAAGGTGACCATTCACCCGTATCACCGAGTAGATGTTGCTGTATAAAGCAGTGATCCACCCGCGGAAGACTGGACTGAAGCCGGCTGCCTTGAGAACAGCTGCCAGGTACCGATGGTCGACTCTATCGAAGGCTTTACTCTGATCTAAATTGATCAAAGCCCACACGCGCCAGTGTCGTTACCCACCCTCTCTATCATGTAGCGCATGAGATGGAGATTGTCGTGTATCGACCTGGTCGGTATGGCGCATGTCTGCATCTTGCCAACTAGCTTGTCCACGACAAGCGCCAATCTCTTGACTAGCACCTTGGCCAAAATCTTCAACTCTGCATTGAGCAGAGTGATGGGCCAAAAATTCCCTATAACGTCCTCCTTGTTTGGGTCTTTTCTCAGCAAAGCCACCACCCCTCGACAGACAAAAGCAGGAATTCTCCCGTTTTGCTGCCAGTTACAGTAGACGTTTGCCAACAGGCCTGCTAACAAGTCTGGCATTGAAGTGTAAAGCTCGTTGGGCAGACCATCCAAACTCGGCAATCTACCTCTCATGCAACTCTTCATTGCTTCCTCCACTTCCCAGGCAGATATGGGTCCTTTGCAGCACTCTGCCTCGCTGTCCGAGAGCTGCGGTAGGCCGTCCAGGTCCACATTGGCACATTCGGGTTGTCTAGTCGAAACCTGTCAGACAGCTGAAAGTGCCCGAGTAGGTTGGTGAGGCTCTTGCACCCCTCTCTCCTATCAGATGCCCACCCGATCGAAACGTTCGTCTAAGACAGCATTCCAATTCCCAACTAGCACTAGAGTGCGTGACGTTCCCAGGAAAACTTCCAGATGATTGAAATAATCCGACTGCCCTGCTCCTGTCGGAGCGTAGGCAGCCAACAGTCTGAAAGCACAGTCTGGCTCCTTTGTGCTTTTGCACGGGTGTTTCCACTATGTTTTTATAAAGTTTCTTTGAGAAACTTCTCCCTAGCGATCCGACATCATTAGGGAATTTCTCTTTTATGTCACTGTATGTCTTTTGGTTTATTTTGATGGTGAGAATGTGTGCTGGTGGTGTGATGTGTGTAGGTATTATAAAATCTGTAATGTTTGTACTTGTGTTGTCTTTTATATATGAAACCAGTTTTTCATTTTTTGTGTTTATGGCTGTGATCGTGTCTGTGTGTGTTGGTGTGTGTGGCAGTGGCAGTAGTGGTGTCGAAAGTGTTGTTGTTTGTTGTTGTGAGTGCGTGTTGTTGTTGTTGTTGATGTTGGGAAGCACTATTTGTTTGTGCTTCCCCTGTGTATCTTTTTGCTTCTTCCTCCTCTTATTCTTCAGAGGCACTGTGTGCCATTCACCTTTCTCGGTATCAGTGCTCGCACAATCCAAGCTGTCCTGATCCGGAAAGGGGATGGCTGTCAGGTCTGCTTCAGCAGCAGGGCGAAAAATTGTTGGTTCTGCTGGTAGCGGGGTGGTGTTGCTGTATCTGTTGGTGATGGTGACGGTGTCGGTGATTCTTCTTCCTTTTTTGTTGTTGTCTTGGTGTTGGGGTTGGTGTTGGTTTGGTGGTTGTTGGAGGTGGTGTCGTTCGTTGTGGTGGTGGTGATGGTGTTGGTGGTGTGACAGCCTTAGGTGTTTCGTGCTGTTGTTGTTGTTGTTGTAGAGATTTTCTCTCCGCCTCCACTCTCTGTTTGTAAGTGGAGCAATCTTTCTTTAAATGTTTGTCACTGCTGCAGAGGTAGCATTTTGGCCTTCACCCCTCTACAGCAACATGCATTCTGGTGCCGTCTGGCAGATTCACACTGTCAGGTATGGCATTGATGTTTTCCTGCTGGATTTGTACCAGCAGCTGCACCCCCATACCCGACCAGTTTTTCTCCTGCAACCTTTGTACTCCTAGAATAGTGGCAGTAATAATAATAATGGTTCCAAATCGACCCCACAGCTTATTCTTTGTAAGCCTAGTACTTATTCTATAAGTCTCTTTTGCTGAACCGCTAAGTTATGGGGACATAAGCACACCAGCATCAGTTGTCACTGATAAACACAGACACACAAACATATACACACATACATACATACATACATACATACATACATACATACATATATATATATATATATATATACACAACAGGCTTCTTTCAGTTTCCATCTACCAAATCCACTCATGAGGCTTTGGTTGGTCTGAGACTATAGTAGAAGACACTTGCCCAAGGTGCCATGCAGTGGGACTGAACCCCGAACCATATGGCTGGTCAGCAAGCTACCTACTACACAGCCAATAATAATAATAATAATAATCATAATAATAATAGTGATAATGATAATGTTTCTTACATAGAATAATTGTTTTAATACTTTCATTGCTACTAAGAAAAATTGTTTTTTCATGTGTTTTCTTATTTATAGACTAAGATAATGTAACCGAAGGATTAAATGTAGGGGTGAGTAGTCAGCGATTTGCAGTGATTATAGTTTATTGTATCGAATATTCAAATCAGTGGTATTTATCGTATCAGCTTACAAATTACAAATATATTGCGTTAGAAGACTTACAAAAATAAATGCTTTATAAATTTATGACTGATGAAGCATATAAACGCTTAGTCACATCCTACATCAAGCTTCCCTATTTAAACATTTGTTGATTTTTTTTTTTCAAATTGTGATTAGTCTCATTAATCTCTGTCTATCTACCTATCTATCTATCTATCTATAAATATATATATATATATATATATATATATATATATAAACACACACACACACGCACATACATACACACACATGCACGTACTCTCACACATATACAAAAGAGTCAATTGAAATACATTACATCAAAATCTGTCTTGAATATGTCCAGAATATACTTTGGAAATTTTCTAATGATTAGGGCAACTGTAATGTTAGGTTCTTATGGAAAGATCTGGCGTCTCTGATATTATCAAAGATTAGAATTTGGATAATCTGACAGTATAATCAGTACAGAAATAAATTCTCTTCATTCATTTCTAAATCCATATATGTACTCATATACATTCACACACACACACACACACACACACACACACATAGATACACATTTATATATATATACACACACACACACACCACATATATATATATATATATATATATATATATATATATATATCACATACATATTTATGTGTGTCTGTCTGTGAGTATCTATGTGTATACATATATATATATGCATATATACCTATTTTCTATATAAATATATGTATGTTTATATATATATATATATATATATATACACACACACACACACACATATATATACATATACATACGCACACAGACATATATATATAATATATATATGAATGTATGTATGTATACACATGAATACACACACATACATGTGTGCACGTACACACACACACACACCACCTTTTTGAGTGTATTATATTTTCATATGATTGCTTGTTATTTTTATTCTAATCTTTAAATAAGAATAATATATTTGCAATTTATATCTGAATGTTATAAAGATATCATCGTCATACTTCCTGTCAATCTTGCTAAATAATGGCCTTAACCTGAGTAGGTTTTATGGCCATGTCCTAAATGGTCAAATGACTAGTATCATCTCAGTCTTGTTAGTATGATAAAATAGGCTGCAGGATAAAGAACAATGATGTTGTTGGTTAAAAACATTCCAGTCATGGCCATCCATCTTTTTCTAGCATAGTACCCTATCCTAACCATATTTATATTATCTACTCTGTCTCTCCACCCTTTTTTTGAAGATGATCTGGTATAATTTGAAGGAAATTAGCAGCACCTGCTTAGACATTCAGACACCACATAGAAACTCATTGATTCGTTTTGAGGTGACAGATATAATGTGGGGTAGCCATATATCTCCTCTATAGCAAGACACCTGTGCTTCTCCCTTTATCATAATTTAGCCTTTCAACACCTGGCAAATATTCCCTCTCAAGTATTCCCCACTTTGTTGTGAGAGCATTTTCCTTTTTTCTTTTCCCAGTTATTTTTTCTATCTTGCAAATTGTTTGATGACTTCTCTTGTGCTAGTAGCATGAAAAAAAAAGAAAAGGCACCCAGTACACTCTAATACAGTTGTCATTAAGAAGGGCATCCAGTCGTAGAAGCTGAAGCTGACTCTGGAATTGGTGCTACCTTGTTACTCATTGGGTCCTGTCAACCTGTTTAAGTCATACCAACATGGAAAATGATTGTTAAAGACGATGATGATGGTGACTAACAGATTCTAATAGCATGATATGAACTTAAGATTCACAAGAGAAAAGAATTTAGGAATCTCTACCTTATCCACTCAGCCACTGTATCTCATATCCATCCATTTGTTCATCCATCCAAAATCTATAGCCTAAAGAGACTGTTATTGTCCAACAATGTATGTTTCAATATGTAGAAAGGTTGGTGGCACATGTCTTCTCTTCAGTTATGAGCAGTCATTGGTTTCTATCAGAAGCTCTTTTGCCCTTTAACATATTTTTCTAAATCCTGTTAGGTGCCAACACCTGTTCCTCAACCAGTAAATTCAGTGGAAAAAAATATTCAGATGCCATCCAGCCAAACCTAAATAAGACAGGTTACACATGGCACCACTACCAGATAGAACCTAAACAACTTCATAATCTTGTGTGAAAATTATAGCATTTTGTAAATTTCTCAATTGAATTTTATTGAACATTTAGTGTAGAGCAGTGGTTCCCCCCCCCCCACTTGACACCCATCACAATCATAGATCTCTTTCTGAAACAAATTCAAAGCAACTGTATTTCACAAATAAAATTTAACCTCAGGAACCCATTATTTTGTTGTTTTTACATGAATTTCCACCCTATTATTTCCCCAATTTTTACATGAACCGCTATCCCACTAATACCCTACTTTTCTTCAGTGCCCCCTTGGAACTCCCACCCACCCGGGGGGCAATACTGTTCCCTTTGGGAACTACTGGTGTAGAGTCTGGCTTTTAGTTTGATGTTGCAACAAAGTAGGAAATATAATTTAAAGATCAGCCAGTTTCAGGTGAGGTTAATGTGAATTTCTTTTAACTTAATCTGTGCTCAGTGTGTCATCTTTTACTTGTTTCAGGTACAGTAACTGCGGCCATGCTGGGACACCACTTTGAAGACTTTTTAGTCAAATGAATAGACACTAGTACACATTTTTATCTTAAAACCTAGTACTCGTTCTATTGGTCTCTTTTGCTGAACTGTAAAGTGCTGGGGCAAAACCACACCAATACCGGTTGCCAAACAGTGGTGGGGGACAAACAGACACATATATTAGGTGGGGGGATCCAGGATTCTTTTGGAGTGTTGAAAAAAATACTATGTAAAGTGGGAACTGCAATTCATAACAAATGGACACATTTTTATAAATTCTAACTTTGTTGTAGCAGACCACATGCATATGAAACAGTAATGCTGTGAAACTAACACAGCGGGTACACTCTGGTGGGCAGGTCGGCAACACCTAGTAGGTCCAGCAACTCCTATTCTTGTAAGAGTTGACTCCTTTTTGCTTTACAGTTGCCCGAAAAACCTTGGTCCTTATTCTTTTGGTGTCAGCTTGGCTAGAAAGGGTGCTGCCTGGGCAACTAGGACAACCCCCTGCATCCGCCACTTTGTGTGTGTGTGTGTGTATATATATATATGTATACACACACACACACACACACACACACATATATACACACACATATCATCATCATCATCATCGTTTAGCGTCCGCTTTCCATGCTAGCATGAGTTGGACGGTTCAACTGGAGTCTGGGAAGGCAGAAAGCTGCACCAGGCCCAGTCTGATCTGGCAATGTTTCTACGGCTGGATGCCAACCACTAACGCCAACCACTCCGTGAGTGTAGTGGGTGCTTTTTACGTGCCACCAGCACAGGTGCCAGACGAGGCTGGCAAACGGCCATGATCAGATGGTGCTTTTTACGTGCCACCGGCACGAGGCCAGTTGGGGCGGCGCTGGCAATGACCATGTTCAGAAGTTTCTCTTATGTACCACCAGCACTGGTATCACAGCTGCAATTTCCATTGATGTTGATCAATTTCGATTTTGATTTTCACTTGCTTCAACAGGTCTTCACAAGTAGAGTTTTGTGTCCCAAGAAGGAAAGGTATGCATAAGTGAACTGGCTACATCCCAGCTGGAGGCCATGGGTTATGGTCTCACTTGTCCTGCCGGGTCTTCTCACGCACAGCATACTTCCAAAGGTCTCAGTCTCTAGTCATTTCCTCGGTGAGACCTAAAGTTCGAAGGTTGTGCTTTACCACCTCATCCCAGGTTTTCCTGGGTCTACCTCTTCCACAGGTTCCCTCAACCGCTAGGGTGTGGCACTTTTTCACACAACTATCTTCATCCATTCTCGCCACATGACCATACCAGCGCAAACGTCTCTCTTGCACACCACAACTGATGCTTCTTAGGTCCAACTTTTCTCTCAAGGTACTTACACTCTGTCGAGTATGAACACTGACATTACACATCCATACTGGCTTCATTTCTTGCAAGCTTACACATATCCTCAGCAGTCCATGTTTCACTGCCATGTAGCATGGCTGTTTGTACACATGCGTCATACAGTCTGCCTTTTACTCTGAACGAGAGGCCTTTTGTCACCAGCAGAGATAAGAGCTCTCTGAACTTTGCCCAAGCTATTCTTACTCTAGCAGTTACACTTTCAGCACACCCGACCCCGCTACTGACTTGCTCACCTAGGTAACGGAAGCTATCAACTATTTCTAGTTTATCTCCCCGGAATGTGGTGGAAGTTTGTCTCAGAGCATTTTCAGTGTTTATCGCTCCTGAGCATCTGCCACAAACAAAAACTATCTTCCTAGTTAGCCTTCCTTTGACATTGCTGCACCTCTTATGTGTCCATAGCTTACACTTGGTGCATCTTATAGAGTTTCTACCTACACTTTTTCTACAGATCAAGCAGGGCCATCTACCTGAAGGCGTTTGTGATTTGTCTACCTTCCTACTTATTAGGACTTTGGTTTTAGCTAGGTTGACTCTAAGGCCCTTCAATTCTAATCCTTGCTTCCACACCTGAAATTACTCCTCCAGTTCTGATAGTGACTCAGCAATTAGAGCAAGGTCATCAGCATATAGGAGCTCCCAGGGGCATCCTGTCTTGAATTCCTCCGTTATTGCCTGGAGGACTATGATAAATAGTACGAGGCTGAGGACTGAACCTTGGTGGACCCCTATCTCTACCCGGAATTCTTCACTGTACTCATTGCCAACCCTCACCTTACTAGCAGTGTCCCTGTACATGGCTCGCACAGCTCTCACTAACCATTTATCTATCCCTAGTTTCCTCATTGACCACCAGATAAGGGATTGGGGGACCCTGTCGATATATACACACATACACCGAAGACCCATCAAGACAAGCAAAATCACAGTTGTGGCAGATATACCAGTGTTACACAAATGGCACCCATGCCGGTGGCACATAAAAGTACCTATTACACTCTTGGAGTGGTTGGTATTAGGAAGGGCCTCTAGCCGTAGAAAACCATGTGAAGTCAGACTGGAGTCTGGTGCAGCCTTCCAGCTTACCACCCCTGGTCAAACCATCCAAACCCATGCCAGCATGGACAACAGGCGTTAAATGATGATGATGATGAGGAGGAGGAGGATATATATTTATATATATCCATATATGATGATCTTTCAGTTTCTTTCAGCCCAAAGATATAGTAAAAGACACTTGCCCAAGGTGTCGTGTGTGTGTGTCTGTCTGTCTGTGTGACTATCATACAAGTAGTCACACAAACTACTTGGCTTCAATATTGGTTTCAATATTCTGTGTAAATATGTTTGGATAGAGGGAAATATTACCTTACTGGGAACCAGGTGAGGCTTAGTGACAGGAAGACCATCCAGTCATAGATAATCTGCCACAATAAATTCCATCTGATCCATGAAAGCATGGAAAAGTGGCCATAAAACCGATGATGATGGTAATGTTCAAGTTGATGCTTCTCTTTTTAATCTGTCTCCTTATTTTTCAGTTTTTTGCAGTTGATATTATTCTATGCCTCCAAAGTAAAAGTCTCATTTAGAAAATACAAAATTTAAGAATTGTTCTTAAGGTGCAGGTGTGGCTGTGTGGTAAGAAGTTTGCTTCTTAACCACATGGTTCTGAGTTCAGTGCCACTGTGTGGCACCCTGGACAAGTGTCTTGTACTATAGCCTTGGGCCAATCAAAGCCTTGTGAGTGGTAGTTTTGTAGAGATGTGTGTCCCCTACCACTGCTTGACAACTGGTGTTGGCGTATTTATATCCTCTTAACTTGGCAGTTCAGCAAAAGAGACCGATAGAATAAGTATCAGGCTTTAAAAAAAAATAAGTACTGGGATTGATTCATTCAACTAAAATTTTTCAAGATGTTGCCCCAGCATGACCACAGTCAAGTACCCGAAACAAGTAAAAGATTAAAACTAAAAAGTCTTAAGTATTCAGAAATTTTAAAAATTCTCTCACCCCTTATCTTTCACTTTTACCATCATACATACTTATGTAACAAGTTTAAATTTTTGACTTGTGGTGAACAATGAGTTGGATATTGTAGGGGTTCATTGTTTAGTTATATTGTTTGTTTATGCTGGTAACAGTGAGCAACTTCTCTCAGAATGGCCTCTGGCTGTTCTTGAAGGACCCCTATACACTTCAACAGCATCAAGTTCTTCAGGCATTTATGGTTTTGACTTTAGAGTAGTTTTGTCAGATGCTTCTGAAAGTGAATCTTCATGGATTTATTTTGCATCTATCTATCTATCTATCTATCTATCTATCTATCTATCTATCTATCTATCTGTCTGTCTATCTACCTATCTATCTATCTATCTATCTATCTATCTATCTATCTATCTATCTATCTATCTATCTATCTATCTATCTATCTATCTATCTATCTATCTATCTGTCTATCTATCTATCTATTTATCTATCTATCTATCTATCTATCTATCTATCTATCTATCTATCTATCTATTTATCTATCTATCTACCTATCTATCTACTTATCTATCTACCTATCTATCTATCTATCTATCTCTCCGTCTGTCCGTCTATCTATCTATCTATCTATCTATCTGTCTATCTATCTATCTATTTATCTATCTATCTATCTATCTATCTATCTATCTATTTATCTATCTACCTATCTATCTACTTATCTATCTACCTATCTATCTATCTATCTATCTATCTATCTATCTATCTATCTCTCCGTCTGTCCGTCTATCTATCTATTCTATCTATCTATCTATCTATCTATCTATCATCTATCTATCTATATATATATATATGTGTGTGTGTGCATATATATATATATATATATATATATATATATATATATATATATATTTATATGCACACACATATATATAAACATGTATACACATACACATACACATATCTATACATATATGCACACATATATATACATAAATAAATATATATATATATTCACACACACATACATACACATACATATAACAGTGTTACATGTCATATGATGAGTAACTTTTGAAGAATACATTTACCACCATGGTTTATATCAGAAAATATGGTATATATACAACAATTATAATTTAAATTTTATTACTTTGGTTTTTGAGAGTACTTATACAAAATGATGAAATAAAACTAATTTTCAAAAAATAAAAATTATTACCTTAAAACAAAATTAAATAAAACAAATTTCTCATTTGTATGACTTCTTCCATAACTCTTCTGTCATTTACTGCCCCTCTTTCTCTTCTGTCTCTATGGTTCTTTCTCTCACATTGTATGCATGTGTGTGTTATAGCATTCTTTTACTCATTGCCTGCCACCAAACCTAGTATGTACACTCATCCTGTTCCACTTATGTTAATTCTGTATATCTCTCTTTTAGTCTCTTTTTCCCCCTTCTCTATATGATGCACACATATATATGTGTGTGTCTGTGTTTGCCCCCTACCATCGCTTGACAATCAATGTTGGTGTGTTTATGTCTCTGTAACTTAGCAGTTCAGCAAAAGAGAATGATAGAATAAGTACTAGGCTTACAAAGAATAAGTCCTGGGGTTGATTTTCTCAACTAGAGGTGGTGCTCCAGCATGGCCACAGTCAAATGACTGAAACAAATAAAAGAATAAAAAAATAGATATATTTCCTGTATCATACATGTTGTCCTTCTGTCATACTTTAGCCTTTCAGCATCTGACGTAAAGCTACCCACTTCCACCCCTCCCTCTCAGATACTCCTTGCTTAGTCGTGGGAGCTTATTCTTTTCCTTTTTTTCCCCTCTCCTTTTTTTCCCCTCTCCTTTTTCTGTCTTACAAGTTACTCAGCAACCTCACTAATACTGGTGGCATAAAAAAAAAGCATCCAGTACACTCTGTAAACTGTTTGGCATTAGGAAGGGCATCCTGTTGAAGAAACCATGCCAAAGCTGACACATGAACGTTCAATGTGGCCTTGCTCACCAGGACCGGTCAAACTACCCGATATTAAATGACGATTTCTTTATTCTGTCAATGTATTCCATCTCTCATTTGTTTACGATCCCAAAATATCAAAATGCAAGCTAAAACTTCATCTGTTGTTTTGTTTTCATTTTTCTATTTCATTTTGCATTGTTATGGCCTGTTCATAAAAGTTTCTATATCATATAATATCCTACAATGCTTCACCCTAACCAATCTGTTTTAATATACGCCTATATCTACATCTCTCTCTATATATTTTATACACATATACATAGATGCATACAAAAATTACATAACCCCTACTTTTACCTGAATTTAGGACTTTCAAACTCTTTATATATGTCGATAACATCACCTCAACTCTCCATATCTATACCTATTATCTATATTATGAAATTATTCTTTTGAATTCAAACCCCTAACTCTCACTTATTAATCCATTAGCAGAAGAAAAGGTTATTTGTCTAATTCTGCCAATTTTAGTGTTAGCTACTTATTCCATATCGTAGTTTTCTCACTTTTTCTTTAGTTTTCCCATTTTTAACTTTTTTTGCGTCAACTTTTCTTCTGACTAATTTTCTGTAAAATCAATTATCTAACATACCTTACTCCAATGGAAAAACATGTGACTTGGAACTGACAAGTGAATCTATAAACCTATTTCCTTTGCTAAAAGCCATTATATCTACAATTCAATGAAAGAAATAAACATAGTTCACTGAAATTCTTCATACGGCAATTACTTCCGTTTTATTTTTAAAATCTAAAAGCTAAGTTAAGAGTCGGCGTTTTTTTCCATGTTTTTATGGAGTTTTTTTTTCTTACCATTGTAGAGATTTTCTACCCACCCACCACCCAGTTATTTATTATATTACTATTAGAAATTCTTTCTATGTTAAAGAATATGCAAAAAAAAAAAAAAGATTTCTGCTCATTTTTTTTTTATTTTAAAATAATTCTTCTACACAAGTCTATCCAAATATAAAAATGATTATATACTCAAAGTGTTTCATCTCCTGCTAGGAAGTGTCATTTTGATTCACGCTTTCTTTTGCAATGTATTTTAAATTTGTGAAAAAAGAAAGACACATTTATTATTATTATTATTATTATTATTATTATTGATTGTATGTACTTAAAAGCAATGAAAAATGTTTTATTGAGGTTTTAGATTTGTGATAAATTCCACCTGCTTAGTTCTTTTGGTCTTTTCCTATTAGCTTTTCAAACCCAGCAATTTCACCGCTGCTGCCACCGCCACCATCGGTGTGTATTTAACACTTCCCCTCCCCAACCGCACCCCCCATCACACCTCCACTGCATCTTTTATACAAAGATTACAGTTGAGCAGCTAAGTATCACTGCATCAACGTTTGGACTGCTATAAGCTGTTAGAATCTGTACTGTTGCCGTGTAGTTGAGCACTCCCTCTCTCCATTCCCACCGCCACCACTGTTACTGATATTTTTCCTGGTAGGGACTCTTGCTATATGTTTTGTTAGCTTTCTTTCTCTCTCTCTCCCTCTCTCTCTCTCTCTCTCTCTCTCTCTCTCTCTCTCTCTCTCTCTCTCTCTCTTCTCTCTCTCTCTCTCTCTCTCTCTCTCTCTCTCTCTCTCTCTCTCTCTCTCTCTCTCTCTCTCTCTCTTTCTTTCTTCTAACTTTAACTCCTCCCCCTGTCCTCAGCATTGTTGTCATGGATGTAACTAAATCTGTGGGTGATGCTGCAACATTTGTAATTAGCAATGATGGCAGATCTAGAGCACACTTACAGAATGCAATTAAAACTCACTATTACTTGTGGGGGGAGGGGAAGCGCGTGGGGGGAGAACAGTTCTGGAGGGGGATGTGACTGAAGCTGAGGCTGTGGCTGGGCCGGGCCGAGTTGAGTTGGGGGTGGGGGTCGTGGATTGACGGTAGGTGGTGGTGGTAGTGGTGATAACGGTGATGGTGGTAACAGTGGTGAGAGGTGGGGCTTCAGCGAGAGAGAGAGAGAGAGAGAGAACTAAGCTATAGGTTTCAGGGTCAGCTCCAGCTACGATTGAATTGCCGATCAAGTGGCAAGAACAAATAAATCAACTTCACTAATTGATTTATCACTCTGAGGTGAGCAGGCAATTAGTATTTTCTGAAATATATGTTTTACTGACTTGTTACTGGCTTCCCATGATAAAAGTGGAGGTTGTGCTTCTTTATTATTTCGGATTTAACAAAATCCAAGCTTGTCAGATAAAATATAGACAAATTTAACATTTATTTATATATATATATAGACATATAGATATACACGCACACACATTTATATATAGATACATACAAACATATATATATATATATATATATATTGTCGTGGCATTCCGTCAGTTACAACAACGAGCGTTCCAGTTGATCTGATCAACAGAACAGTCTGCTCGTGAAATTAAGGTGCAAGTGGCTGAGCACTCCACAGACACGTGTACCCTTAAGCCTGGCCCCTTTGAAATACAGGTACGACAGAAACAGGAAGAAAGAGTGAGAGAAAGTTGTGTTGAAAGAATACAGCAGAGTTTGCCACCACCCCCTGTCGGAGCCTCGTGGAACTTTAAGTGTTTTCACTCAATAAACACTCACAACACCCGGTCTGGGAATCAAAACCACAATCCCATGACTGTGAGCCCACTGTCCTAACCACTGGACCTTTGCACCTCTACTATAGATATATACACACACAATTATACATACATACATACATATCTAACTTTTACAGTGACTATAATAATTAAGTAAAAAAGTTGGGTTTTTTTTCTTAAAATTGGTTAGCAATTACATTTAAAAATTTATATTAAAGACAATTTAGCCAGTACATGGTTTATGAAATTGAAAATTTCCAAAAGATTGTTTTTAAAAAAAAACTTAAAAGAAACATTCCGATGCCAATTTAAGAATGGCCATTCAGAAGTGAAGATCTCCAAACTTTATATTTGGTAGAATGCTGTATTTCGGCACCATCTTTTGCTTACTTTAAATTGGAATGGTGACTATGAAACTTTCTTCAGATTTTCTTAAACAAGGTAAACCTGTTTTTTTTTTTTTTCATTAAAGTTTATTTGCTAGTGTATACACAAATTAAAATTCATTTCAAAACTTATATTTGAGACGACTTGCTCGTCTAATAATTTGCTTAAACTTTTGAATTTACATATATATGAATCTTCAGAAAGTATTCTTCATCATCACCATTGTTATTATTATTATTATTATTATTATTATTATTATTATTATTATTATTATTATTGTTGTTATTGTTATCATCATTATTATTATTATTATTATTATTATTATTATATTATTATTATTATTATTTTATTTTTATTTTTATTATTATTGTTAAGGCGGCAAGCTGGCAGAATCGTTAGCATGCCAAGCAAAATGTTTAGTGGCATTTCGTCTATCTTTATGTTCTCAGTTCAAATTCCACCAAGGTTAACTTTGCCTTTCGGGGTTGATAAAATAAGTACCAGTGAAACACTGGGGTCGATATAATCTACTAGTCCCCTAGTTTCAGGCCTTGTGCCTATAGTAGAAAGGATTATTATTATTATTATTATTACTTTGAAGCGCCTCCGGTTATTGGGAGTTTTATTTGTTTTTTCCTTGTTATTCTATTTACACATTCTAAAACCCTTTGCATCGTCCTGTTTTGTCATTCCATGTTGCTTTTGTATTAGCCCTTGTGGCCAATAAAAGAATAAATTATTATTATTATTATTATTATTATTATTATTATTATTATTATTATTATTATTATTAAATGCATGTGTAAATAATTTCTATTCTTTTGAAAACTGGTCTGTATATTTATTAACAAAGGGACAGGAACTTTACTTCTTTTTATATGATCTTAATTTTGTTTCCTGGTCGTAGACAAATCAAACACTAAGTAATTATTTTTGTTATTTGTAACAACATGGTAACAGTTTAACCAGAATCATCTACACCTTGGGCTGGTTTCGCCACCCCTCATCACTCTCACAACTAGAATCCACACCCCACTATCTTGCATTCCACTGTCACCACCACCACCGCCATCACTTCAGGCTATTTTCACCTGATTTTGATCTACTGATGTTCATTGGTGGTTTGTAGCTGCTGTTGCCCTCATTGTAAATATGCATTAGGCCCAGTATATATCTAAATATCTCCTGTTCTCCTGACAACAGAACTTTCATACATTGGCACCACATTAGCTGTAAAGAAGAATTTATGAAGCCTACTCCCTTTTTCCCCACTGTGGTCTAGGGAAAGTTTTCCTCTCTGTGCAGTCACCCTCTAGGTGTCGGTTAGCACAGCTGCTGTAAGATGTCCAGTATTTTGCACTTTGACATAATCAATGATAACAACAACAACCACAACAACAACAACAACAGCAATACTTTCAACTACATTGTCAATAATTTTCTCCAAACAAAACTACAAAGTTGTCTCCTACTTCAGATTAAAATAAATTACTTTGAAAGGAAACATTTTGACAAGACAATCTGCACCTGACACGCTGTCAGTTATGACAATGAGGGTTCCAGTTGATCTGATCGACATAACAGCCTGCTTGTGAACTTAACATAAAAGTGGCTGAGTACCATATTTTAACATGTATAAGGGACCCTCATGTATAAGGAACCCCCTAATGTGGGGGGTCTAAAATCTGGAAAAAAGTTTTGTAAGGGATTATAATACTATCTGTGTATAAGAAACTCCCATATTTTTTTAACCAAAATTGTTCCTTATACATATTAAAATACGGTACTTCATAGACGTGCATAGCAGGGGCATGTATTCTGGGTGTATTAGGTCTGCACTGCACACCCATCGAAAATGGCAAATTCATTATAAATATTAACCTCACTCATTAATTTAATCCCAAGTCTTCATGGAAAACTTTTGTTATGCTCCTGCTTGAAATTTGGTGGCATTGGGTGTGGCAACACACCCAATACATCAACCATCATATGCCACTGGTGCGTACCCTTAACATAGTTCTCAGGGAGATTCAGTGTGACACAGCCTGTGACAAGGCTGGCCGTTTTGAAATACAGGTGCTACTCATTTTTGCCAGCTGAGTGGACTGGAGCAATGTGAAATAAAGTGCCTTGCTCAAGGGCACAATTACTGATAATTGAACTCACGGTCTTATGAATATGAATCAAGTACCCTATCCATTAAACCATGTACCTTCACTATTCTGCATCTACAAGTATAACAACAACAATAACAACAAAAATATGTCAACAGCAACATTACCGCCATCTCCACCATCAGGAGTAAAGGACTCTAATCAATACATCAAAACCCAATGTAGACGTGAAAATTGCTAAAATAGCAGCTAAATTTCTCTCAACTCAGATCCTTTCATATTAAATAATAAAAGACTGCATTAGAGTATGTAGTTTTCTATGCACTTATAGAAACAACGGAACAGCTATAGTATGGCTAGAATGCCTAGGGTCAACCTGAAGTTACACAGCAACAACAACAAGAGACTCCCTCTTTTATCTACCAACTGCCACCGTTATTACCATAGTAACCAACTTCATTACAACCTGTCACACCATCACCTCAGTCTGTGTTTGTTCAAATCTAATTCACTAACTTTATAATACTTGTGCATATAATATTCTTCTCTGTGTTTGGTTTTCAACTATTTTCAAGTCTTTACACTTGCACTAATGAATTACCCCATTTCAATGGCTACTGCCTCGATGGTCAACAAACATTTCCCTTTATACATACATACATATATCGTTGTCATCATCATCAGCAGCAGCAACAGCATTTAATGTCCATTTTCCATGCTGGCATGGGTTGGATGGTTTGACAGGAGGTGGCAAGCCGGAGAGCTGCACCAGGCCACAATTGTCTTGTTTTGGCATGGTTTCTATAGCATGATGCTCTTCCTTATGCCAACCTCTTTACAAAGGGTACTGGGTGCTTTTTACATGACACCAGCACGAGTGCTTTTTACTCTCACATATACATACACAAACACATATGTTTGTGTATATATGTGCATGTATATGTGTGTATTACTTGTGGAAATTCTAACTTTGTCTGATTTTCATGTTTTATTTACAATCTTATAATAAGATAAGATAAGATAATATGATATAATGAAATGATAGAATATTAAATGTCCATTCTGATGGAATTAGTACTTTCATACATTAAACTCTGCAATCTTCAGGTTCATATAGTAGTAATGACATAAATGTATATATGTATATATATCACTGTATCAACCGGTCTATCAGATGTTGTTATATACTGCTGGTCACAATGCACTTCCTTACATTGCTGTAGCTGTCAAATGATTTGGCATGGTTTTCTACAGCTTGATGCCCTTCCTGACATCAACCACTCCGAGAGTGTAATGAGTGCTTTTATGTGCCACCAGCACGGGTACCGTTTGCATGACACTGGTGGCATGGGTGCCAATTTGCATGACACCGGTATCTGACATGACTGCAGTTTTGCTCAGCTTAATGGGTCTTCTTCTTAAGCACGACATAATGCCAAAGGTCTCTCGGTCATTGCCTCCTTGAGGCCCAACACTCAAAAGGAAATCAGCCACATTGCCTCCATAAGGCCCAATGCTTGAAAGAAACCTCGGCACTTATTCTTTGTAAACCTAGTATTTATTCTATAGACCTCTTTTGCCGAACTACTAAGTTACGGGAACATACACACATCAGCATTGATTGTCAAGCGATGGTGGGGGGACAAACACTGGTACACACACACACACAATATATATATATATATGCATTGTGTGTTTCTTAACCCTTTCGTTACCAAACCGCCCGAAAAAAATTTTGGTTAATGTAACCAAACCGCCCAAACCCGCCTGTATTTACCTATTCATATTTAAATGAGAATATCAGAGCAAATCTCTTTATTACATTTGTGAAAACACGTGATTATACTTCGTAAACAGTTCATCTACAGTTTTGTACAACGATCGAAGTGTAATTTTAATTCCGTAAATTTTGGGAGATTTTTTTTCCAAAATTTGTTCCTATTGTGTTTTCAAACTTTGTAATTCTGACAAAAAATGGATACGAATTTCATCATATCAAGCAGCGAGTCAGAATTCGAAGGATTTTCTACTGAAGACCTTGATAAATCTAACTCTATGACTGAAAAAAAAAAAGCACATGGTATTTGATAATGAATCTGATGTTTCATTTTCCGAAAGTGAAAACAGTGAATCCGAGAGCTCCGACTGCGATAAAGAAAATGAATTGGCACCTGAATAGAGTGAAAATTGAAAAACTGTTTCTTTCGGTGATTTTTCTGAAGAAACTGGACCAAGCCACAGACTTTCCCAGGAGAGTAAAGCCTTAGACTATCTCTTTTTACTTTTTCGAATGAGCCTATTTGAAATCATTACGGCGGAAACGAACCGTTATGCTAAATGTAAACAAAGCGAAAGAAAGGATAGTTAGTGGTTTCCCACAACCTTAAATGAAATTAAGACTATTTTACCATAGATATTATTATGGGTATCAGAAAGTTACCCAGAATAACAAATTCTATCGTAAAATTTTGTTGTATACCCAATTGAATATTAGCTAATAACCCATTTTCTTTAGCGATGTTTGAACAAAATTTTAATAATTTTATATCTTGTTGAATTTACCTGTATCTACCTGCAATTAGAGTCACTTTGTGACAAAAATTATAGTATAGAATTGGTTGAGAACATTTCATTAAATTATCTTCCAAAAATCACATTAATATATTGATAAATAAAAAAGTTATAGTTGTTTAATGAAACCAGACTAACTTTATGATTATGTTAGAAATTAATTGAAACACAAAAGGGGTGTATTTTGGTCAGAAATATAGTAACGAAAGGGTTAAATGGCTTATAAGCACCTTCCACGCTGCAATTGTTTTCGTTCCAGCACACAATCTCAGATCAGGTCACTTGCTATGCAAGTACATCTCTGTAATATATATATATATATATATATATATGACAAGCTTCTTTCAGTTTCCCTCTACCAAATTCACTCATAAGGCTTTGGTTTGCTCGAGGCTATAGTAGAAGACACTTGCCCAAGGCGCCACACAGTGGGACTGAACCCAGAACCATGTTATTGGGAAGCAAGCTTCTTACCACACAGCCATACCTGTTAAATTTTTCCTTTTTTTCTTGAAAGTTCCACATACTGGATGAAAATATTGAATGCAAACATATTTCCAGTTCAAATCTGCTTGAGAATGTCATTCACCATATTCTGTGATGGAGAAAAATTCTTGTTGTAGACAAAATACTCGACGAAATACTGTGAACAGCTTCCTTATAGATTTGAATATGTCCGCCAAACATATTTGAATTGGTAACAAGTTTGTATTGAAACACATCATTGCTTAGCACTTCTAATGCATATGTTAAATAATGTTAATGATGAAATCTCCATCATCTTCATTTTAACATCCATTTTCCATGCTGGTATGGACAGTTTGACTGGAATTGACAGATCCAATGACCGTCTTGTGCTCCATTGTCCACTTTAGCCTGATTTCTATGAGTGGATGCCCTTCCTAATGCCAACCACTTCACAGCATGTACTGGGTGCCTTTTCCTTTTTTTTTTTTTGTGGCATCAGCACAGGTTAGGTTGCCATGCAGGTTGTAAGAGATTATGAACCCCGAAAAATACAGTTTTATTTCAAGTTGAGCGTTTAAACTATGAGAGGAAAGGCAAATTCAGAATAGGTTTCTTGCTGTCGAGAGCTACATGCTTAACACACACACGCACATATAATATGTGTATATATATACTCTTTTCTCTTTTATTTGTTTCAGTCATTTGACTGCGGCCATGCTGGAGCACCGCCTTTAGTCGAGCAAATCGACCCCAGGACTTATTCTTTGTAAGCCTAGTACTTATTCTGTCGGTCTCTTTTGCCGAACCCCTAAGCATCGGTTGTCAAGCGATGTTGTGGGGGCAAACACAGACACACAAACATACACACCACACACACACATACACACATATATATACATATATACGACGAGCTTTTTTCAGTTTCCATCTATCAAATCCACTCACAAGGTTTTGGTCAGCTCAAGGCTATAGTAGAAGACACTTGCCCAAGTTGCCACGCAGTGGGACTGAACCCGCAACCATGTGGTTGATAAGCAAGCTATTTACCACACAGCCACTCCTACGCCTATATAAGTATATATATATTCTTTTTTATTGTTTGACAGTGAAGCTTTAATTCTGTTGTGGCACATACACACACATGCACACACAAATTTGTTGAGTCCAGGCTGTTCATTCAAAGCATCAGAATAGTAGATGAAACCATTGCTACTTTAAATTATAATCACACAGTCAATTCCATTCAACAAGGACCTTAACACACCATTAATAATAAGTCTATCACTTCCTCGGTCATTAAGCCTTCGTGTTGGGTGCGAGCGGGGATTGAATAGTTTTGACATTTATATTGTTCCAAAGGGTATTAACAATGTAAAGGAGGCAGTTCCAGCTGGGAATCAAAAACGGTACCATGGGCTTGGTTTTTAGCTTTACCAACTTACATGTCATGTCATTTGCTCCCACTAATAATAATAATAATAATAATAATAACCATAATCATAATACTGAATAATATGATATAATTGTTGTTGTGATTAAGATGGTGTGACCATTAAGTTGACAGAAATAACGGAATGCCTGATTAAATGCATTAAAGTATCCTATTTCATCCGTTAATATACATTTCAGTTTCAAATCCTGTTGGGGTAGGCTTAGCACTTTTATTTTTTTATTTATATATTTATTGTTTTTATTACTTTATCATCTCTTCAGAGCCAAGAAAATAAGTACCAGTAATATGCTGAAGTTAAATCAATCAACTGTATTTGAATTTTTAGCCATATTGGTTTTACACTAAGTCAGAATTACCATTCTTATTGTAAAAAATAAAGAAATTATGATTATTGTTATTACATGCTTCTTTACTTAGCAAGGATGTGTCTTGAGATTTTGCAGCAACAAGTTTCCTCAAATTTTGAAAATCTTTCTTAGGATCCTTACAGAATAGAGAATGACACTTTTCTTCAGGTTGACAATGCAAGTGCTAATCCAAATATTCTCTTATGTAACAATATAGGTGTTGTGCCAAGTGCACCAACAGCCACCGGAACAATTATTACTTCTGTCTTCCATATTCTCTCTGGTTTGGTCCTGATGTCTCTCAGTTTTCTCTTTCTTTGGTATCCACTCTGTTACAATATGGTATTACAAAGTCTATGATCTTAAACTTTTTCCTTTCATTTTTGCCCTCTGCAATCACATCTGATCTCATTACTTTAATTCTATGGTCAGTCTTTATGGAGAAAGCCCATAGCCTGTAATTATTATTCCCCATCACAGCCTCATTATTATTGTTGTTGTTGTTGTTGTTGTTATTATTCACCACCGAGTTAGTCAGATGATTTTTTTTTGAGTCAATCACTAGGTGACAGGTCATGACTGGTTCTACTAATGAATCAGCTTTGTCTCTGTCTTTACTCAGATGTAGTTTTTAGATTTGGCAAAGTTCCCAGAAAAACAATAAAAAAAAAGAAAGAAGAAAAAAGGAATTAATAAATAACTGACCAGAATTTCATAAAACCTGGCTGTTTTATTAGATCATTTTACTCCGAGATCTAATCCAAGAGAGGTCAAATTGAAAACTAACATATGTCTGTTTTATGAAGCAAAGTGGGGTCCCACTTCCTGTCCAAACAACAGCTGAAAAAAAACCCCATTTCATGAGAAACTCTCTGCATTGAGCAGGGTTAGATTCGTGGGGATGGCTGCTGTATTTTCAAGACTTTGCAATCAGCCAAAACACGATAAAATAATTAAACATACTTCCACTGGTACATATATGTGCCAGTGCTTGGGCAGCAAGATACAAAAGTAAGGATCAAGCACATTAATAACAATGTTGATTTGTGGTTTGACACCAACTTTGTATTGCTGCATGGGCAAATGGTTGGTGCAAGGTTGATGAGAGGCAAACAAAGCTGAGAGGGGTCAGGATAGACCTCCAAAGTCATAAAGAACCCTGAAAGTCACAAGGCTTTCATTATACTTTATCATCATCATCATCAATCATCGTTTAACATCTGTTTTCTATGCTGGCATGGATTGGACAATTTGACAGGAGCTGGCCAGCTAGGGACCTCTTCAGACTCCAATTGTCTCTTGTGGCATGGTTACTACAGCTGGATGCCCTTCCTAATACCAAACACTTTAAAAAGTGTATTGGGTGCTTTATGCATGCTACCAGTTTTGTTTTATTTAATTCTATATAATTATTATTTGTGGGTTTTTTAAAATTTTTAATTTGTCTCTGCTTCAGTTGTAAAACCTCTTTCATACCATCTTTATATAAATTGTCTAACCCATTCACATATATTTGTAAGTCCCTTGTTCAATGCAGATTACATTGTATTGTCTCTCTTTGAACACTCTGTAGCTAATAAAAGAAAGATTATTGACAACAGGGTAGAATTTTTGAAGCATCAGATAAAATACCTGGTGATATTTAGCTACAGCCCTTTGAGTTCAAATCCTGCTAGGGTCGTCACCTTTGCCTTTCCTTCTTCAAGGGTCATTTAAATAAAGTAACAGATTGAGGTAATTGACTAATCCTCTCTCCTTGGAATTTCTGGCCTTAAACTAGAAACAGAGTGGAGAAGAAAGTGCCCTTCCCCTGGGAATTTATCAAAAGGTGGGGGTAGGTGACAGTGACAAAAATGGTTAGAGTGAATATAATTACTCTAAACACGCACCTTGTGCATCCAGGATATATGGGGTGTCTCGATTGCCCCTTGTTGAAAGCCCTCATGTATTAGAAGGACCACATCATCCATGTGTTTACATATTTTGTATCATGCATCTTTTGAAGTGGTTGAACAATCAATCCCAATCAATTGCGATTCACTGAATGAGTTGTACTGTTCATTCTTTTGATTACTGAACACAAAACGTGGCCCGTGAGGCCTCCATTGGATTGATCTTCCTGTGTCGCCATCTCACCCTCATTCACTAGTCCATCAAAAAGCTTCCCCATTAACAGCTGAATGAACTGGACCAATTTGAAATGAAGTGTTCTGCTCAAGGACACGATGCACCGCCAGCCTGGGAATGGAAACCATGCTCTTGCAATCATGAGTGTAACACCCTAACCTTTTGGGCTCATATCATATAAATCATCATCATCATCATCATCATCATCATCATCATCATCAATAATCATCATCATCATCATCATTATTATTAAGCAGGTAAGCTAGCAGAATGTTTGGCAGTATTTCTTCTGATTCTTTACATTCTGAGTTCAGATTCCACCGAGGTGGACTTTGCTCTTCATCCTTTTGGGGTCGATGATAAAATAGTGCAAGTGCTGGGGATCAATGTGATCAACTAACCCCTTCCCCAAAATTTCAGGCCTTGTGCCTATAGTAGAAAGAATTATTATTATTATTTTTATGAAGGCGGTGGGCTGGCAGAATCGTTAGCATGCCAGGTGAAATGCTTAGTGGTATTTTGTCTGTCTTTACGTTCTGAGTTCAAATTCCGCCGAGGGCAACTTTGCATTTCATCCTTTCAGGGTTGATAAATTAAGTACCAGTTGTGTACTGGGATCAATCTAATCGACTGCCCCCCCCCCATCCCCAAATTTCAGGCTTTGTGCCTATAGTAGAAAGGATTATTATTATTATTATTATTATTATTATTATTATTATTATTATTATTATTATTATTGGAATGGTTAGAGTTGAGTGTGATTCTTTCAAATCTAAGACATATTTCACTCTTCTAGGCTCAATGAAATAATCACCTGTGAGAACTTGTATGATGCCTGGGGTTAAAATAGGTCACCACTGAACAAACTGCACTGGTGGCAGCAGGGGTGGTGGTGATGGTGGTAGTTTCTTTTTAGTAGGGTCATGGTGTTTATGTGTTTGTTTTTTTTTGTTTTTTGTTAAGGGAGGAGCTTATAATTGGACTGAGATCTGTTCTCATACACTATTGATACTTATTTTATTGATTGCATTTGGCTGAGAGACAAAGTGCACCCCAGCAAGATTTTTAATTCAAAGCAGTGAGGTACTGAAATAGATCAACCATAGAGCAATAAAGCATCCCGTCCAGCTGTCTCCCCTTTGTGTGTTCAATTATTGTGGCTGATACTCTGGGGAAAAAGCACTGTAACTGCTGCTTTTTTCCCATCCTCCTTATTCAAATGCTTTGTGCCTACATAACAATACATACCTACATACATACATATATATATGTATGTATATACACACACACACACATATTTTTTATATAATAGTTTCTTTTGACTGAGCACAACTACCAGTTTTTTTTTTGTGAGTGAAAGGAGTATCATTGATGATGGAATTGTTGACACCCACCACCACCAGCACCTCCAACAACTACAACAATGAACAACCAACACCCATCCATCCACTCCCCAAGGGATAAAATGCAAATCGCCTTCTCTCACCCCACTCCCCATCCTCTGCCGCCTTCCTCTGGGATTTGAACAGAAATGCGAGATAGCAAACTAAATGCACTAAACTATAAAACATCTCATCACTTACCCATCTGTGCCAACTCATCAGCTCCAATGTTAAATAATAATAATAATAATAATAACAACAGCAATTATAATGATAATAATAATAGTAATAAGTAACAATTATATTGGTGTTAATGATGATGATGATAATTTATTAAGTTACCACAGAGAGCACCAAAAAAGCAAAATGACATTAGAAAACAAATACATCATTAGTATATTATATGCGACAAGCCATTGTATGAATGGTGTTAATAAATTTTATTCCTAAAAGCAAGGAAACAAAATAGGTATTGTAAGTGTTTAAGAAAGGTTCGGTTAACTGAGTTTCCTTCAACCCAAACAACCATCTTTTCACCCACATTATGCTTATTTACCCATATGATGTTTTGCCATTTTCACCAAGCATTCATAAAATATAGCCTAAGGGCAAGAAGACTTCTCTCACTGCCCACAGCTTCTTACGTAAGTGATACTTGAAATGATGATGTGGGATTCATTGGCAAGGAAAAGTTAGGGCTTCAAGCTTCATGTTCATACCTCATTCACATCAGCAGCCTCCAAGCAAAGAAAAGCTGTCTTATTGTCATTGTCAATAGAAAACAGTAGATCCTCTATGGGTTTATTCAACAGCCTGATACAAACCCATATGCTGTTGACTGTTGGCTAATAGAAAAATACAAGGAGGAAGATTGCCCCTGAGGCATTCTTTCACAGCTTCTCTTGAAATGGCAGCTTGTTCTGGAGCACTGCCATGCCTAAGACGTTTTAAAAGTTTCCATATTCTCCAGTGTATAATATTCCAGTTCAAGTTGTGAATATCTCACTCAATACTTAGTGCTTTCTTCAAACATCTTCTCTTTTATAGTCTGCTGTCTATAAGCTCGCTGTTAGTCCTCTATAGAATGTACTTTATAGAATATCAAGATGTTTTACGGAACATCTTGTTCAACCAAGAATAAAGTAGTAAGCACCTCTAAATATCTGTTCTTGGCCCACATTCAACTCAAGGGTAGAGTTCCTTTAACATAATCAAATGTACAAAAGCAAGCATCTTTCAGTACACACACACACTCTTTTTGTGATTTATTTTGTAGAAACTGGCAGACTATAATTTTTCAAAGAAAATATACTTTATGCTATTTGTTCCACCTAAGTTTCATAGGTGCTCCCTTGTGGCTTTTGCCATTATAAATTCAGTGGTCCAGTGATTGGCCTGATATTAACAGAATGCATTATATATTTGATAGAAAGTAAATAAATGTCATGCAATAGAGATCTTCACATATTTATGTGTACAAAGAGCCACTCACATGAGCACTAACATATTCACATGATCACATGACATGTCGGATATTTAGGCGCTCATTTGTGTATGTGTGTGAGAGACAGCATCATTCATCATTATCTTTTATCTTTTACTTGTTTTGGTCATTAGACTGTGACCATGCTATGGCACCATCTTGAATGATTTAATTGAACAAATCAAACCCAGTGTTCACTTTTTATGTCTGCTAGTTATTCTATCAGTCTCTTTTGCTGAACTGCTAATTTAGAGGGACATAAGCAAACCAACACTGGTTGTCAAGTAGAGCAGCAGGACAAAAACACACACGTGTGTGTGTGTGTCATGAGCTTCTACTACAATTTCTGTCAACCAAATTCATTCACAAGTCATTGGTCAGCCTGTGGCTATAGTACAAGATATTTGCCAAATGTGAGACTGAACCTGAAGTCATATGCTTGCAAAGCAAGCTTCTTAACCACTCAGCCATCCCTTCATTTTTATGTATATTGAAGAATAAATATATAGGCACAGGAGTGGCTGTGTGGTAAGAAGCTTGCTTTCCAACCACATGGTTCCAGGTTCAGTTCCACTGCATGGTACCTTGGGCAAGTGTTTTCTACTACAGCCTCAAGCTGACCAAAGCTTTGTGAGTGGATTTGGCAGACGGAAACTGAAAGAAGCCAGTTGTATGTATGTATATATATATTATATATATATATATATATGTATGTATGTATATATATATATATATATATATATATACATATATGTGTGTGTGTATGTATATATTTGTGTGTCTGTATTTGCCCACCACCACCACCACCATCAATTGACAACCGATGCTGGTGTGTTTATGTCCCCATAACTTAGTGGCTTGGTAAAAGAGACTGATAAAAGTACTAGGCTTCCTAAGAATAAGTCTTGGGGTTGATTTGTTCGATTAAAGTGGTGCATGGCTGCTGTCAAATGACTGAAACAAATAAAAGAAAATTATATATATATATATATATTATATATATATATATATATATACAGTCCTTGAAAAATCCAACTGATAATTATTTGGGAAAAAAATAGATTTAAGATTTTGATTCCTAATAATTTGTGGAGTTAATAGATTCTACACTTCAAAATATGAAAGGAGTGGTCTCAGCTGATTGAATTGATCTAAGTATATGTCTGGTACTATCTATCCTGAGGCAGCAAAGAATGAAATTAACCTTGGGGTAGGTTTTAATCTCAGACATAAGATTGAAGTTAAGTACTACAAGGCTTTTAACCCTTTCAATACCAACCCGGCTGAAACTCTGGTTTTGTAGTACAAATGTCTTGTTTTCCAAAGTCCTGAATTAGAATCTTCCACCAAACCTTAGTCACAATTTATGTTCCTAACACTAGCTTAATGATAACTAAGTTTCGTTTTTGGATTTGGTTTGCAAGATTCTTTATATGAGTTCGTGTGTTGAAGCATATCCTGTTTTGTCTGAGGAGAGTCATTTTCTTTTTGTGCCTTATAATGTAACACACTCACTGGTAAAATTTCTATAGACTATTGAAAAGGTTTCAAGATACAATGAAAATTTTAGGAAAATAAAAATAAGAAATAAGTGGAAATTTTACTGGTGAGTGTGTTACATTATAAGGCACAAAAAGAAAATGACTCTCCTCAGACACAACTAAGTTATTTTACTAAATTCTTTGTTATATTTAAAATTAATTGAAAGAAATACAAAGCATCTCGAAATAAATACCGTAATGATAGGGATAATCTATTATGTATGCTATAAGAAATAACAGATAAAATCTGGGCTCACGATCAGTTGTAAAAGCTAATGACCACACTAAGTTTCTTACATTGTTTGATAACCTGACCACATACACACTGTGGAGTGAGGCATCTGGAATCTAATTCCAAACAAATACCAGTTTCTAGCCCTGCACCTAGTTTGAATCTTTTTATATATTTATGCAGTTGAACAGGTCAAACAATGCCGGCTTCTCTAGTCTGGAATAAATCCAGCATTTTGCTGCCTGGGAACTGACCTATTTTCTCAAACTTCCCCTGGTCTCTCCACATGAGACATTCAATATCTCTACAACCACCTGTAGCCTGACTATTGTCATCCCAACCAACCAACCGACCGACCAACCACCACCATGCCAACTCTTCCTCCTCCTCCTCTTTGTTCCTCCCACTCTCACTCTTCTCTGGAAGGCCCACTTTTAGCACCATCTGGAGGTTCTCCAGGTCTTTGTTCTACACACTTAAATTGATAGATTCCTGTCTTTCTATTGTTATATCTTGTCTTGTCACAGTAGTTCATGGAAGGAATATTTACTTTATGATTACATCCACTCTCTGGTTCACCACCACCACCACCACCACCTTCATCTCTCTCTCTCTCTCTCTCTCTCTCTCTCTCTCTCTCTCTCCCCCTCTTTCTGTTCTCCTTCTTGTTTTTTTGGGGAGAAGGGTTTACATTTTCTTTTGCTTAATGGGTTTTTTTTTGTTGCTTTTTCCTTTTATTTTCTCACTCCTAACTCATTGACACTCTCTTTCTCTCTTTCTCTCTCTTGGTCTCTGCTCCCTCTCTCTCCTTTCCTTAATTCTTGGCACACATGCACATTCAGACATCTAGACTCATATGCAGATAGACACAGAGACGCATACACACATACATGTAGACACGCGCACACACACACACACACACACACACACACACACACATAAATGCACACATGCACATTTGTGAAAGATAACAAAATAAAAACAAAAAATTTCACCACCACCACTCCCTCTCTCTCCCTCTTTCTCTGTTCCTTAATTTTTTTTTGACACAGTGACACATGCACACATGTAAAAGCGCGCACACACACACACACACACACACACACCAAGACATAAACACTGAGATACAAACACATACACATACACAAACCTTAACACATGCACACACATTGACATTCATTTTCACATATGTAGATATACATATATACATACACACACCTAAACACTCACACACACACAAATACACACACACACACACACACACATAGACATGTAGATATACATATACAGATGCATGTTTGTGAAAGATGAGAGAAAAAACCAAAAACAACAACAACGACACATGAAATACTGGAATAACAAAGTAACAATCCTTATCCTAGAGCTGTAAAAGCCTTAATTAACGTTTCCAACATATTCTGCATAGATAAGTATGTTGCTCTGAGTTAAAACACACACACCACACAACAAACACACACACCGTATATACACTCGCACAGCTTCCTCTCCTCTTACCCACCACCAAAGAAAAAAATAAAAAACAAAAAACAAAAAAAAATAACTGAAACAATAATTTGCTAAGAAATTTTAATGGCATTTGTAGCTGAAGGTTTCATTATAGTTAATCTGTTTGATATTGATTAACGAGATGGAATCCAAAAATGCTATAATATTCTCATCCCACACCAACATTTACTCAAAAAAATCATCAACAACAACGAAAAAACTGGTTGTCTCATTTATTATTATTATTATTATATTATTATTATTATTATTATTATTATTATTTGCAACAATATTTTGGGTTTTTGTTGTTGTTTTTTCTCAGGCAAGGTAGAAGTGATAAATTTATAAAATAAAATGGCTCTGATGCCAAAATTGTTTTGATAAGTAGATACATTACCTCTAAGCAAAAATCACCCTTTTGTGTCTGCCTTCTCCTATTTCTCTTATTTTACTTTAAGACACAATTCCACATCTAACATAATATACTTTTCTGCTAATATTAATTTGGCAATAGCTGTCAATAAGTTGTGATATGGAGAGAAGAGAAGAAGGGAAGCAAGAAGAAAAGAATAGAAAAGAAAAGAAAATGGCAATCTGCTTCTTAGAATAAATATTTATTCCTTCGTTGATATCCATTCTTAATCAAGGACATACTCAGTTGTTATTGCTGTTGTTATTTTAGTGGTTGTTGGCTCTCTAATCACTAATGTTAGATGTTCCTCTTATGCCTTGGGTCAGGTTGGAGGGTTCGACTTGGAGATTTCAGACCCCAGTGAGTGAGTCTCTCCCACCCTTCCCCTCCCCCTCTCTCAATTACTCTCTCTCTCTCCTTCATCGTTTGGTCCGATGAGAAAAAAGCAGTGTCTATGATTTTTTTTCTATAAGGTCTTAGAGATTAACTCTTTATTGTGGCCAGCCAAACTTCTATAATAATGTCTGGCCAAATCAAATCTCCACCCCTCCCATCACACCTCGCACCTGGCATTTCAACATGTTAACTGCTACATTGGTACCATCTGTGGTTCACTGCAAACACTACACAACTGCCACATACACTACCAATGCTACATTTCCGTAACCTTTTACCATTTTACCTTTTATGTATTTCAGTCATCAGACTGCGGCCATGCTGGGGCATTGCCTTGAAGAATTTATAGTCAAATGTATCGACCCCAGTGCTTTTTTTTTTGCTGAACCGCCAAGTTATGGGGACATAAACACACTAACAGCAGTTGTCAAGCAGTGGAGTTGGGGACAAACGCATACACACATACATAGATATATACATATACTAGCAGTATCGCCCGGTGTTGCTCAGTTTTGTTTCTACCCTTTAGAATTGGAATTTTTGAAAAGTATAAATTTTGCATTATGTAGTTTGTTATTCTCTTTCAGTGAACATTTTTCTGGTTGAAATACACCAAAAAAATCGTAAAAAATAGGGATTTTTATAGAAAAAAAGCATCTTTTTGATGTAAATCATTTTTGGTCTTAACATGGTCCGATTTGAATTTTATCTTCTACAGAAGGAAGAGCAATCACCAATAACTTCCATTAACAGGTCATGGCTGTTAATGTGTTTTAAAAACAAATTTATGGCAACACTGGATAAGATAGTCATAAATATACTAAGTGTAAATAAAAGACAGAATTGCCTTTTACTATTTAGGGCGGCGAGGAGCTGGCAGAAACGTTAGCACGCCAGGCGAAATGCTCAACGGTATTTCATCTGCCACTACATTCTGAGTTCAAATTCCGCCAAGGTCGACTTTGCCTTTCATCCTTTCAGGGTCAACAAATTAAGTACCAGTTACGCACTGAGGTCGATGTAATCAACTTAATCCTTTTGTCTGTCCTTGTTTGTCCCCTCTGTGTTTAGCCCCTTGTGGGCAATAAAGAAATAAAAGACAGAATTGTCACAGCCTTGATGCAACCTTCATCATGTGTTTGCTGGATCCAATACCATAACAAAGAGTGCATCCTTCAAAAATTCCACAATTTCTGAAATTTGCCAACACTGTTTCCCACATGCTTATATACTCTTTCTTCCTCTTTATGGCTCTTTTACTGTTCGTTTTTCTGTCTTTTTGTGTTTTTTCCTGCATACTGTGTGTGCACTTTTGGCTACCTTCACAGTCTTCCCTCAGTTGACTCGTTGCTGCTTTTCTGCCCCACTTTTACCCTTTTCACATGAGTTGTAGTGCTCTTCAGCACTATAGACAATAAAGGTGGCATGCTGGCAGAATCGTTAGCACACAGGACAAAATGTTTAGCTGTATTTCTTCTGGCTTTATGCTCTAAGTTCAAATTCTGCCATGGTTGTCATTGCTTTTCATCCTTTCAGGGTCGATAAATCAAAGTACCAGTGAAACACTGGGGGTCAATGTAATGGCCAACCCATTCCCTCAAACTTCATGCCATATGTCTACAGTAGAAAGAATTATTATTTGTTTTAGTATTATTATTATTATTATTATTATTATTATTATTAAGGCAGTGAGCTGGCAGAAACATTAGCATGCTGGGCAAAATGCTTAGCAGTAGTTCATCTGCTGCAACATTCTAAGTTCAAATTCCACTGGGTTGACTTTGCTTTTCATCCTTTTGGGGTCGATAAATTAAGTATCAGTGAATCGACTTATCCCCTCCTCCAAAATTACTGCCCTTGTGGCAAAATTTGAAACCTTTATTATTATTATTATTATTATTATTATTATTATTATTATTATTATTATTATTATATTATTATTATTATTATTTATTTATTATTAAATGAATGAGAGAGCCACACATACCCTCAAAGTGACACTGGGGTACAAATATACAAAGTCCAGTATACCCATTATGATTAGCCATCTGATAAAGGTACGCCAGGTACATGCATCACGACCATACGTGTGCAACATGGTGATCTGATATCAAGATAAACAGCACATAACCTTGCAGGTGGGGTCCAGTTAGAATTTTCTTCAGGCCAAGTATGATTATTTTAATTTATTATTATTATTATTATTATTATTATTATTATTATTATTATTATTATACAACTTGAGAATGTTATTGTGCCATTGCATATGAAGCTCATATCTCTCCAAACCTCATTCATGGGAGAATTAAAACTCAGCTCCGCAAAGTAACACAAAGTAACAGCAAGGTCTGATATGTGTACAGGCAAGACACCTCAGTAGTATCTCTAATAACAGCTTGGTGAGACTAGCTGGACATAAGAGCTAAATGTCTGGCCTGTGACAGCAATACAGTGACAGTTACACATAGTGTAAGATGAATTATTAGCCAATGGGCTGTCACTTGAATGAATAGACCAGCTGGAGTCTTTCTCTTACTTTGGGGAGTCTTGGGGTGGGGCGGTGGCGGTTTGATGGATGGCACTAGTCATTTTACCTTTACCTTTAACTTATCTCAGGCATTGGATTGTGGCCCTGCTGGAGCACCATTTTGAAGGGTTTTGATCAAGCAAATTGCTTCCAGTACTTGTTTTTTTTTGTTTTTGTTTTTAAGCCCTGTATTATTTTATTGGTCTTTTTTATACTAAACCGATTAGTTATAGGAACATAAACAAACCAACACCAGTTGTCAAGCAGTAGTAGGGAACAAACACAAAGGCATAAACGCTTACACACACACAGACACACATACATACATATATATTTACACAGACATTTATATATATATACTTATATATATATATATATATACGCATAATATTATTTGATGAAGGAAACAGAAATGTGTGTGTGTGCGTGCATATCTGTATAATATATATATGTGTGTGTCTGTGTGTGTGTATATATATATATATATATATTTGATGGGCTTCTTTCAGTTTTCATGTACCTAATCCACTCACAAGGCTTTGGTCAACTTGGTGCTATAGTAGAAGACATTTGCCCAAGGTGCCACACAATGGAACTGAACTTGGAACCATGTGGTTAGAGAGCAACCTGCTTACCTCATAGGCACACCTATGCCTATGTTTGTTTATTTCTTTCTGACAGCCACTTTTCCTCATTGGTCAAATTGTTATTCAAATGTTGACATTCTCATATGAATTGTTGAAGAAATTTATTTTTGGTTTAATACCCTTCCTAATACCTTTGCTTCACCTCTGAAATAAATAATGTGTGTGGAGTGGGGTGAGTGACAGGGACAGCTGTGAAAAAGAATTATTAAATATAAACCCAGTAAATAGTGAAGATGTTGCAGATGTTAGAAAAACAAGAAAAAATATTTATATTGAAAATATTGGTTGTTTTTTTTTCAATTTTTTAGCTGTTGTTTTTTGCCATATCTGAAATACCTTGAAAATATCCAAATGAATCAATATTTTGAGATGCCGATCGATATTTTTGAATTTCTGATCTTAAAAATCTAATTTAACACATGACTTTTATGGTGTTTTCACTGCAATGAATTTTGGAATAAACATTTATTTGTGCTCCATTTTTCCACGAAACAAAACAAAACGAAGAAGAAAGAAATATCAAAGAAACGCAAAGAAAAAAAATATTCTTCACAGTCTCCAGGATCAATTACACGTTCATATTCATCTAAGATTTAACCATTATTTTGCTTTTATGTCTTGAGTTCAAATCACATCAAGGTCAACTTTGTTATTCACCTTTCTGGGGAGGGGTTGCAAAATAGGAATCAGGTGCAAAAATACTGGAGCCAATTAAATTAGCAATCAACTGATATTTGTGATAAATGGATTAAAGAATTATATATTGTTTCATAAGATCTATGATATAGCATTACTAAGTTACTGGTGAAGGTGCATGGTTCAGTTGTTAGAATGTCAGGCTCACAATCATGAAGTAGTGAGTTTAATTCCTGGACTGGGCTGCGTGTTGTGTTCTTGAGCAAGACACTTTATTTCACATTACTCCAGTTCACTCAGCTGTAGAAATGAGTTGCGACGTCACTGGTGCCAAGCTGTATTGGCCCCTTTGCCATTCCCTTGGATAATATCGGTGGCATGAGGAGGTGGGGGCTGGTATGCATTGGCGACTGCTAGTTTTCCATAAGCAACCTTGCTTGGACTTGTGCCTCAGAGGGTAACTTTCTGGGTGCAATCCCATCGTTGCTAGGTTACTGATTATTATTATTTATGGAGGTAAACTGGCAGAATTGTTACGGCACTGGACAAAATGCTTAGCAGCATTTCTTCTAACTTTATATTCTGATTTTAAATGCTGCCTGGGTCAACTTTGCCCTTCATCCTTTCAGGATTGATAAAATAGGTACCAGATAAGCAGTGGGCTTTGTGAAATCTACTAGCCCCCTCCTCCAAAATTTCAGGTCTTGTGCCTTTGGTAGAAAGAATTATTATTGTCATCGTCGTCATCATCATCGTCATTGTCATTGTCATCATTAAAGTGGTGAGCTGACAGAATCATTAGCATACTGGACAAAATGCTTAGCATTATTATTATCATTATCATCATCATCATCATCATCATCATTATTATTATCACTATCATTATTATCATTATTATTATTATTATTATTATTATCCTTTCGAGATCAATAAATTAAGTACCAGTGTAACACTGGGGGCCGATTTTCTCAACACATTATCTTCCTCAAAATGGCTGCCCCTTGTGGAAAAATTTGAAACCATTATTCTTTTCTACTCTAGGGACATAGCCTGAAATTTTGGGGGTGAGGTCCTGTTGATTAGATCGACCTCAGTACACAACTGGTACTTGCTTTATTGAGTGCGAAAGGATGAAGGCAAAGTTGACCTTGGTGGAATTTGAACTCAGAACATAAAGACAGACGAAATACCGCTAAGCATTTCACCCAGCGTGCTACCGTTTCTACCAGCTCACCGATTTATTTGAAACCATTATTATTATTAGTATTATTATTATTATTATTATTATTTATTATTATTATTTTATTATTATTATTATTATTATTGAGTGAGCGAGCAGAGCATGCCATCAAAGTGACACTGGGGTAAAATATACGAAGCCCAGGGTACACCAGGCACATGCATCACAACCATATGTGCGCGACATGGTGATCTCATATCAAGATAAACAGCACGTGACCTTGCAGGTGGAGCCCAGTTAGAATTTTCTTCAGATCGAGTAACCTATCCCGCTCAAAAGGTCCCTGAATAAGGGTTGTTTAAGGACGTTGAACGAAACACCCATGTTTTTTAGAGGTGAATTATTCAAACCCCAAAGAATCCTTCTCAACACATGGCTATGATGCTCCCCCACTACTTCTGCTCGTGATCAGAGATGCACATATCGTCAGCCACTAAGGGACATGCTCAACTGGTTAAGGTCAAACAACTGACAAGCAAATCTGTGGTATTGAGCAGAATATTTGCTGTAGCCCATCTTTTATACCAAGACAAAACAATGTACATGATAACGCTTCCAATCAGTTAAGATCAGAAGCCATGAGAGCCACTGCCTGGTACTGCATCAGGGCATTTATTTTTATTATTATTATTATTATTATTATTATTATTATTATAAAGGTGGTGACCTGGCAGAATCGTTAGCACACTGGATGAAATGCTTAGCAGTATTTCACCCATTGTTACATTGTGAGTTCAAATTCCACCAAGGTCAACTTTGCCTTTCATCCTTTCAGTGTCGATAAATGAAGTACCAGTGAAACACTGAGGTCAATGTAATTGACTAGTCCCCTCCTCCTAAATTTCAGGCCTTGTGCCCATAGTAGAAAGGTTTATTATTATTATTATTATTATTATTATTATTTATTATTATTATTATTATTATTATGTTTATTAGAAGCATCTAGCAAAATATAACTTAAGCTAGATATTTTTTAGTGATGGTGTCATCATCATTTTTATGTCCACTTTTCCATTCTTCCTTGGGTCAGATGGATTTCATTGCAGCAGATTTTCTGTCTTTGAGCAAGATAACATTTCCCCATCACTAGACATGTTAGCACTGAAGATTGGTAACAAACAACACCACTTGTATGGTGGTGATGCTCATTTACAACTATTCTGTGATGTCAAGTCAAGGAAACACAAACATGTGCATATACGCATGCGCACACACATGCACACATGCTCACTCACACATGCACACGTGCTTACACACACACACTCACACACATGCTACACACACATACCTGCACACACATATTCTCACACACACATACACACACACATGAGAGGTTTCTTTTAGGTTCTGTCTACCAAATTCATTCAAAAAGTTTCGCTCGGCCTGGGCCCTGGGGCTATAGCAGAAGACACTTGCCTAAGGAACCACACATTAAGACCAACATTTTGCTGCATCCCTTACATTCCCAGTTCAAATACCACCCAAGTCCATTTTGTTGTCCATCCTTCCAAGGTCACAAAAATAAATGCTAAACCATAAAATATTGGAGTCAGCCAATCAGGATGAGTAGTGTGCTCCAGCATGGCTATGAATCCAACGACTGAAACCACTTGAACAAAATATAAAGAATTATAGCTGAGTCAGCATTTGTAATGTATAGTGCCCCACCACCACCACCACCGCGTAGTTACTACATTCGTTTAACATATTGTGAGCATTCTCATTCTTACAATTGACATAGAAACCAACAATTTTAAGTAAATGAATATGTACCATGTATTGCTGAATAATAATAACAATGTCAATATATCTCCCACTGTATTTTTTAAAAAAAGGCCACTAAAAGAAAGCGAGCAAGTCTATTGATTTTCCATAACTAAACTGAAATATATGTGAAGTATTAAGCATGTTAATCATGTTTGTGAACTGCTTGAGATTTTTGGAATAAAAGAAGCATATTTGTCACTCCCCATTTTTTTCTTTCTTTTCCATTTATTGAAGTCAGTTGGGGGTAGGAGGAAACAAAGTGAGTTTAAGAGTTTTTGTGATTATTAGACACATCTAGAGAATAAGGAAAATTAATCAGGCTACATTTTGTTTTAATTAACACTCAAGTAGGCTGAAGGACACAGCTGTAGCCTAAGGCCTTGCGTAAAGATGGGGGGGGGGTCATGACATCATTCTCACGGGAGACATCCAAAGACAACGACAGTTTTATGGAACTTGGTTTCCATGATGTCCATTCCACATCTTAGAACCTTTACATTGTTCTCAGAGCATTGAGCAGCAATCATGATACCAGCATTTTGATACCTGCAAATCATCATGATACAGGTAACTTTTTCCCAATATTTAGACGGTTTCCAACCCTTCATGTCAGCTAACTTTTTCTCAACTGCAAATTTAATCTTTATGCTCTCCAATGTCATGGATTGTTCACCAATGCATCAAGCTGAAAAAGGAGGCAGAAAAAGAATAATCAAATTTAGCCTGAACATGTATGTGTTCGTGTGTGTGTGTGTGTGTGTGTGTGTGTGACCACCAGGGATCATATGGACCCCAGTTGAGAACCACAGCTCTCAAGCTTCCCTTCAACCCTTGACTCTTTATCACTGTTGTCAGACTAGCCAAAGGTGCTCCTACATATACTCTCAACCTATTAGAAATAACAGTCAAGTCTTTCTCAAGTTACATGCTCTTATCTTAAAAAGGAAGGATACATCGGATAATACTGGAGAAAAATGGTGAGAGTTTATGGTTGAGATCTGATTGGATGAAGGCTGATGTGGGCCTTAAACATTAACACAGCTCTAATGCAATAGTACCTTTTAGCAAAGCCATTTTATTGGAAACATTAGATTTGTTTATGATAAAACAGAATACAATATTTGCCTCAGTTTTTCTACTTGTAAGTAAGTCCCCATCTTATAATGTAGCTGACAGAGTAATATTAGGGAGAAGGTTGTAAAGTTGGAAATTGTGAGGGGCATCAAATGAGCCATTACAAGAGTCTCTACACAGCCACATTATCTGCTAGACATAACAGTCAAATTTTCCTCAAAAATAATAACCCTTTTTTATTTTGGCACAAGGTCAGCAATTTTGAAGCACAGGGAAGTTGATTAAATCACCACCCCCAGTGCTCAACTAATGCTCATTTTAGTTGAGTAGAGTCTGAACTCAGAACGCAAAGACTAATGGAATGCTACTAAGCATTTTGTCCAGCATGCTAACAAATAATAATGGGACAAGAGCACTCAGAGAGCGCAAACCTCCACCATGGCAACACCAACATCCTTTCAACGATTAGCTGGAGATGATTTTTATAATGAAATTATCTGAAATGAACTCAATGCTCTCACTAATGAGAATACTAAAAATGAAACCGACCGCTCTAAAAAAATTAAGTAAAACAATAGGAAAAATAATCCAGAATCCTTGGATTGATCCCAAAATCTGATCAGTTTGTGCCAGTCATGAAGCCAAACATCCCTGAAAGTTTCATCCAAATCCATCCAGCAGGTCTTGAGAGTTCTTGTCCATGGACAAACAAACAAACAAACACAACTGAAAACAATACCTCCACTTTCGCTAAGGCAGAGGTAATAATCCTTTCTACTATAGGCACAAGGCCTGAAATTTTGAAGGAGGGGACTAGTCGATTACATCAACCCCAGTGTTTCAAAAGGATGTAAGGTAAAGTTAACTCGAGCTGAATTTGAACTTAGAATGTAGCGGCAGACGAAATACCATTAAACATTTCACTCAGTGCACTAACGACTCTGTCAGTTCATCGCCTTAATGATAATAGTAATAATACACTTCCCAACCATATGGTTCTGACTTTCAGCCCACTGCAGGCCAACTAAAGCTTCATGAGTGGATTTGGTAGACAGGAACCAAATGAAATTTGTGTTGTGTGTGTGTGCGCGCATGTCTCCTTATCTTGATATTATGTGAGTTGTAAATGAGTGTCACTGTCATATAAGCGGTGCCATCATTTCCAGTTTTTAAGAAAACATATTTTAGCTATGGGGCAATATTACCTTGTTTGGAAGGTTTGCTACAGTAAGGGCATCTGACCATTAAAAAGAAATCTACCTCATCAAATACCATCTGACCCATGCAAGCAGGAAAAGCAGACAAGAAGAAGAAGAAAAAAATATGATTATGATGAGTCTGAGGAGGGGGGATGAATGGATAATGTTGTCTTAGATACAGTGTAGCTGCAAAAATGATGGTGGTGGTCACAAGTGGAATGTCTTCAATCCAATATATTCTTCATCAGTCCAACCTGAAGCTAATCAACACCATGATCACCAATAGCAACATCATCCATACAAAGTGGGCAGGGAAAATACATTTAAAAGCCGTTGATTTTTTTGTCAGGTTGTTTTATTTGTTTGTTTGTTTTTTCCTGTTCTATCAAACACAAAAGCAAAAAAAAAACTATAAAAAAAATTACATATTTAAACTTTCTATGTTGTACTGAAAATTCTGTGGGAAAAATATTGAAAAACGTTATACCCTCGAGTCATTTTGTTGATATGTATTTAGATTTTTACAGCCATCTAGTTAGAAGGGAAAAAAATTCTAAATTCTCTTTTCAAAACTGTTGCATTTTTGTTTTGTTTTATCTAATTTATTTTTCTTTCAATTTAAAAAAAAAAAATTGTTAATTACTTTTAATATCCACTTGATGTTAGCATTAACTCAATAATTACTACAACTGCATATTTTGTGTGCATTGTAAGACATTTGTTTTCTATTTATTAAAGTCCAATTAATTTCAATTTTAAAAAAATAATAATAATAAATTAATATGAAAATATAATCTTTAATTTTCATTTTCCTTTTTAAATATGTGAAATTAAATTCTAAGTATTATTATTACTCAGCTATTGAATTAAACTAGCTGAGGCCTTGCTCTCTGATTTTGACAAGTTGGTTCGGTTTATTGTTTCACACATGGACACTGCTAAATATGGAAACTTCTCATGCTTCTTCATCTTTTGTGTCTCCCTTCTTTCTTCTCTCCATTCTTTTTTCCATTCCAAAGTGGGTCATTGACAAGATTATCACTTTGTAAAAGTCCTTGATTATGATCGTGATAATAATAGTGATGATGATGATGATGGTGGTGGCGGGAGTGTATTTATTGCCTCCCTCTTTTACTCTCTCAGCAATACCAACCCATCCATCCAGCCAGCCCAGCCCAGCTCTGCCATCACCGTCACTCACTGCTGAAATCAAATTGGGTTGTTCCTACGGCAACAGAGAAGAAAGCTGAGAGAGGAAATATTTCTACTGCATTGACTCCTTGCCTCGGTGGATTCTTCCTGGAAACTTTCATGATGAGATCAATAACTTGCTGTTGCTTTAGTTCACACTTACACACGTACACACACGCGCGCATGCATACGCAGACACACACACACACGCTATCACTGATGGTTTTTTCGTATACTTCCAAATTACTATAGCAATGTTGTTTGAGCATCTTTCTGTCATTTAAACTTGAGAAATCCTTTTTTGTTGTTTTATCAAATTTGATTTCGTTTTTTTTCTTTTTTGATCAAAGGGAGATAATTTCTCAAAACCAAATATTTAAATTTTTATGGAAGACTGTCGTCTTCCTAATTTTGTCCATTCCAAGCAGTCTATGTTTTTTATTTGTCTTTATTTTATTTTATTTATTTCGTTATATTTTTTAGGCACACTTTTAAACAGAAATAAAGTGTTATTTGTATTTTATTTTATGGTAAGAAGTTTACTTCCCAACCACATGGTTCCAGGTTCAGTCCCATTGCATGACGATACCTTGGGCAAGTGTCTTCCAGCCTTGTCAGTGTATTTAATAGACAGAAACTGAAAGAAGTCCATTGTATATATAAATATATGTGTATATACCAGTCGCCATGATAGATCGTTAGCCACTACACACATTTTTTTCTCTCCTTGTTTTTTTTTGTGTCCATTTTTGTAGAAGAGCATAGGCTCGAAACGTAAAATACGTTTTCTATTCCTGAGCATTATACTAGTACATCTGTTTGTTTTGTACACCACCTGTCTTCGTCTTTTGTTTTTTCGTAAACTCTCCCTATATCTATCTATCTATCTATCTATCTACTATCTATCTCTCTCTCTCTCTCTCTCTCTCTCTATATATATATATATATATATATATATATATTATATATATATATATATATATATATATATATATAGGCGCAGGAGTGGCTGTGTGGTAAGTAGCTTGCTTACCAACCACATGGTTCCGGGTTCAGTCCCACTGCGTGGCATCTTGGGCAAGTGTCTTCTACTATAGCCTTGGGCCAACCAAAGCCTTGTGAGTGGATTTGGTAGACGGAAACTGAAAGAAGCCTGTCGTATATATGTATGTATATATATGTGTGTGTGTGTATGTTTGTGTGTCTGTGTTTCTCCCCCTACCATTGCTTGACAACCGATGCTGGTGTGTTTACGTCCCCGTCACTTAGAGGTTCGACAAAAGAGACCGATAGAATAAGTACTAGGCTTACAAAGAATAAGTCCTGGGGTCGATTTGCTCGACTAAAGGCGGTGCTCCAGCATGGCCATAGTCAAATGACTGAAACAAGTAAAAGAGTAAAAAAAAAAAAAAAGAGTATATATATATATATATATATATATACTCTTTTACTCTTTATATATATATATATATACAGTTGCGGCCAAAATGTTCAGAACGGCATTGCTTTCGTCAGAAAAGTAGGTATAAGTTTTTATCAAAGTTGTTTTATATTCTATAATTTTCACAGACATTAAATACAATAATAATTGTTATTGTCTGAGCTTTTGGTGTAATTTGAGAGGATAATACAAAAGTTATGGATGATTTAGGGATTTACTGCAAAACCCATGGAGGCCAAAATGATCAGAACGGTTGAAAAAATAACAAAATAATCAAAAATGACAGAGAGTACTGGAATTATTTGATATTTAGTGTGAAGCCCTTTAGCTTCAATCACACTCTGACATCTTCGACTGCATGAGGAAATTAAATTTTCAATTTCTTGCTGGGTGAGCTTATTCTATTCTTTCTGAAGGGCATTCCATAATTGCTCAGTTGTTTTAGGATTTCTGGCTTTCGAACGTTCTCCTAGAATATTCCACACATTTTCAATAGGATTCAGATCTGGGCTTTGAGCTGGCCAATCCATAACAATAACCTTTTCAGCCTTGAGAAAGTTCATGACCACCTTAACCTTGTGACATGGGGCATTGTCCTGCATGAATATGGGTGGTCGCTTAGTTGAATTTCTCAGCACAAGCAAGACATGATCTTTTACAAGTTGTTTATAAACTCCTGCATTTAACTTTCCATGTAATTGCACCAAAGGGCCCACACCATCTCCTGATATCATTCCCCAAACCATGACACTTCCTCCACCGAATTTAACACTAGTCTTAAGGCATTTAGGCAACAATTTTTCACCTACTTTTCTATGAACGTACCTTTTCCCATCTGAGCCAAATAGCATAAACTTAGATTCATCACTGAAATGCACTGTTTGCCATTTTTCTTGAGACCACAACACATGTTCAGTTGCAAAGGTAAGACGACACTTTTTATTCTTGGAGCT
>NC_043010.1:25770488-25795488 GCF_006345805.1 Octopus sinensis
GTATTTTATTTTACCCAAAACCAGGAACTTTTCAGCACCCTACTTGTATGTATGTATATATGTATGTACATACATATGTATGTACATACATATGTATATGTATGGTACTTATTTCATCAATCTCTATTTATAAGTTACTGGACATTAGGGACACAAACACTGGTTTATATCAGTGTAAACAATCACAATCTCAGGAACAGTTTTACATCATTCAGCAGTTTCTCTCCAGTGCAGCATTTCAAGACTCTGTCATTCATGTATTCTTCCTTAATACATCTAGCAGAGCATGTTTGCCTTTTTTCTTTCCAGCTTCTGCTAATTCTTCATATTCAAGACTAACATTTTGCATTATGCAGCATCCCACTTTGTACTCAAGCATCTTACAAACCTGCACTCCTCTCTGACGAAGGAGCCCTTCTCTTTGTCACCACCAGAGGTAGTAGTTCCCTAAACATTTTTCACCCAATTCCTATTCTGGCAACAATGTCTCAGAACACCCACCTCCACCACTAATTAGGTCACCTAGATACAACAGGAAACTATTATGACTACTTCTTGGGAGCCTTCAGGGCACTGGAATCTATTTCATGTGTACTCTCAGTGCTATGTGCATATAACACTCACACACACACACAAATGTGAGTATGTATGTGTACACTGGGGAGAGTATATATAATATATATATATATATATATATATATATATATATATATATATACATATATATATACATACACACACACACACATTCCCACATGCATGCACATACATACACACAGACATGCACAGCACTTTGGGCAAGTGTTTTATGGATTTAGTACATGAACATTAAAAGAGGACCATTGTATGTATGTATATATAATGATGTATAATGAACTTATTGTATACAGTGCTCAGGTGCACTACAACTCATCAGAAAAAGTAGCCAGAAGTGCATGTACAGTGCATAGAATATTGCACAGAAAGTGAACAGTGAATGTGTTGTTTAAAAAATGGAGGGAGCATCACGTGTGTGTGTGCGTGTTTACATCTGCAATTGCTTGTATAAAAGTGCAGTGGTTGATGTTGTCGTCAGTTTCTCCAGTCAGTGAATTGTATGGGCACCTTGTGTCTTTAAAGTCATAAGGATTAAGGGATCCCTTATCTGATAAACAGGTAAGGTTTAATGTCAGGAAAGGCATCCAGCTGTAAAACAATGCTTCAAATAATATATTCTTCCAGTCCATGCAAGGATGGAAAATTTTCATCAGCATTGTAGGTGCAGGCATGGCTGTGTAGTAAGAAGCTTCCTTCCCAACCACATGGTTCCAGGTTCAGTCCCACTGCTTGGCACCATGGACAAATATCTTCTACTATACCCTTGGGTCGACCAAAGACTTGTGAGTGAATTTGGTAGATGAAAACTGAAAGGAGCCTGTCGTGTGTGTATATATATAAAATAAAAGAAGGAAAATGCACACAGTTTACATAGTTTTAATATATTTTTTGATATATTTTATAAGTGAAAGAGTATTGCGTTTGTCAACCGGTTTCGCTACAAGTAGAGTTATCTAAGGGGAGGTAATTGATGATCATTATTATTTGGGCCAAGGGAGGTAATTGCTCATACTTTAGTGAGGGAATAAATGAATACAGAAAAACTCAAAAGCTAAAGTAGTGAGATGAAGTATTTACAGTGATGGGTATGTGAACATGAATTAAAATATATACTGAAACCAAAGTTTTTATGCATTCATATTTAGGCATGTTCTGTATTTTTTGACAAATAAATTTTCTTTATTGAAACGTTCTTGTACAGAAATTATTTCTTTGCACTGGTAGATGAGGAAAAGTGTTAAGATTTGTTTGATATTACCTGCATATCTCTCTATGTGTCCTATGTAGTTATGTCCACAACCTGAACAAGTTATAACATGAATTAGATTCTTGGAAGCACAAGTTAAGTTGGTTTTAATTATGAACCTCTCTCTTTGAATAGGAATTCCAAGCCTTCCAACAATATCTGTACAAGAACATTTAAATAAAGAATCTTTATTTATCAAAAATACAGAACACACCTAAATATGAATGCATAACAAACTTTGGTCTCAGTATATATTTTAACTCATGTTCACATAACCATCACTGTAAATATTTCATCTCACTACTTCAGTTTTTGAGTTTCTGTATATTTATTTATCCCCTTCCCAAAATAGGAGATATTACCTCCCCTGTCCCAAATAATAACAGTCACCAGTTACCTCCCCTTAGAATTTTCTACTTCATTTCATTCACAAACTTTCATACACAACATGGACTAAAATCTTCTTAAGAAAATACAAAATTACAATAATTTCAATGTCATGATTAGCAAAAGTGAAACCGGTCGACAAAACAAGACTCTTTCACTTATAAAATATATTAGAAAATATATTTAAACTATGTAGACTGTGCATTTTCCTTCTTTTATTTTATATATATGTATATATTTGCATTACAACTCACCACATGGGAATAATCGAAATTCTCCTCCTGCCTTTTTCGTACTATATATATATGTGTGCGTGTATCTTTCTGTCTGTGTTTGTCCTACCACCACTGCTTGACAACCAGTGTTGGTGTGTTTGCATCCCCATAACCTAGCAGTTTGGCAAAAGACACTGATAGAATTAGTACCAAACTTAAAAAGTAAGTCCTGGTGTTGATTCCTTCGACTAAAAATTCAAGGCAGATGCCTCAGCGTGGCTGCAATCTAATGATTGAAACAAGTAAAAGATGAGAGATTGTTTTAGCATCTGCCTGTTCATGCTTGCAGGGGTCACACAATTCATTGAGGTACATTTTCTACAGCTAGATGCCTTTGCTGTTGCTAACCCTCACCTGTTTCCATACAAGTGAATATTTCCCTTTAGCTAGACATGTGTTTTTACATGAGAGACTGAGAACAAACAATGTTACCTGTATGATGGTATTGCCACTTTGCAGCTATCATGTGATGTCAAACATGGGTACACACACACACACACACACACACATATACACATGTACACATATGCACATGTACATACACAAACACACATGTACACACAAACACATACATATACACATATACACACACACATATGCATACATGTACATGCACACACACCTGTACACATGCATACCCACATGTACACATGCACACACGCACACATGTACACTTGTACAACGCACACACACATGTACACATGCACACAAACATACACATTCATACACACATACACACACACATGTGCACACATGTAAACACACTAATACACATGTGCACCCACATAAACACACACTCGTACACACATGTACACATACAAACATGCACACACATACACACACAGATAAACACACACACACACATATTATGCAAAGGGCTTTTCTCAGTTTTAGTCTCTAAAATCCACTCAAAATGCTTTGGTTGGCTTTGGGCCATAATCCTTTCTGCTATAGGCACCAGACCTGAATTTTGCAGGAGGGGGTAAGTTGATTACATCGACTCCAGTATGTAACTGGTATTTATTTTTTTGAGCCTGAAAGGTTGAAAGACAAAGTCAACCAGGTGGAATTTGAACTCACAACATAAAGATAGACCATGTTTGAGGCTAGGCAGCGAGCTGGCAGAATCGTTAGCATGCCAGGTGAAATGCTTAGCGATATTTCATCTGCTGCTACGTTCTGAGTTCAAATTCTACCGAGGTCCACTTTGCCTTTCATCTTTTCGGGGTCAATTAAATAAGTACCAGTTACACACTGGGGTCAATGTAATCGACTTAATCCCTTTGTCTGTCCTTGTTTGTCCCCTCCGTGTTTAGCCCCTTGTGGAAAATAAAAAAATAAAAATAGAAAGCACTTGCATCGGCCCCAGTACTCAGCTGGTATTTATTTTATTGACCCCGAAAGGCTGAAATGCAAAGTCGACCATGGCAGAATTTGAACTCAGAACATAAGGATGGACAATGTTTTGGGTTATAATAGAAAACACTTGCCTCAGGTGCTGTGTAGTGGGATTGAACCAAAAACCACAAGATTGGGAAGCAAGGTTCTTAACCACACAGCAACACCAGCAAGCATGGCAAAATAATCATGAAACAAACGTAGAAACAAAACAGGGTTGTGATTAAGAGTGATTTGGCTGCTATTTCAAGCAACCACATAGAAGTTTCATTGATGTTGGAAAAGTAAGCTGGAAGTATTTTCCAAATGAGATTGTCTGCTGCTTTTATTCAAACTGATCGAGTTATAATATAGAAACTCTCTTTGGCTCCATCTGAGCTTCGTATCCACTTGCTTATTCCATCTCACCAACACTTGTATAATTAGGCAGAAGAAGATTAAATAATAATAATAATCGTAATCATAGAAGAAGAAGAAGAGGAAGAGGAGGAGGAAGATAGATCATGAAAATTTGATGATCAAATGTTGGGCCATTTGTTGCCATTACTGTAAAGTCAATATGTCAATGTGATATGACAGTTGGAATTAATCTAGGGAGAGTAGGAAGGAATTAATATGCACGAGACCAGAAGAAATGTTAATAAAAGGCAATGCTTAGGAAGGAAGGGTCATAACTCATAATAGTATAGCGCTGAACAGTTAAAACGGTAATGGTAATGTTGGCCATTAATCAAAGTCTATAAATTTTCCAAAATTAGCATTACAAATCTACATTGTACCATTTCCATATAACAACTTATTTCTGACTGGTTTTGTATAAAAGCATCTTCAGATAATTTGACAATGGAATATCTGTGTTGATTGTCTGACCAGCTAAAAATAGCAGCTAAATCTCCCTCATTTCGCATCGTCTATTTTCAACTGGCTTTGTATAAAAACAAGATGTTCAGATTATCTGACAAGAGAATCTTTATGCTATTGTTTGACCTGTGAGAAATAGCAGCCAAATCTCCATTATCTCTCATCCCTATTTTCAAATTGCTGTGTTTGAAAACAACATTTTCAGATAATCTTTGCAATTGTTTGACCTGTTAGAAATGGCAGCTGAATCTCCCTCATCTCACACCCTGCTGCAATTAAGGAGGCCTCTACATGATTGTTCGACCTACTAAAAATAGCAGCTAAATCTTCTGTTAATCCTATTGTTATCATGTTTCTATTGAAATACTCTGCTTTTGTTTCATTTAACTTTTAAAATAATGAAGAATGTAGAAAAATAACTTTTGTCATTATTAAACTGGTGCCTGAGTCATAAATTGGTGTGAAATCTTAAATTTCAGTTTAAATTTAAATCACCTTACAACATTCTCCCCCACCGCTTTCCCTCTCACTATCTCTATCTATCTATCTATCTCTCTTTTTATCTATCTATCAACCTCTGTCTCTTTCTCTCTCTCTCTCTCTCTCTCTCTCCAAAATTCTTCACAACTATTTTACTCTTCTGTACGAGTCTGTCCTTCTCATTATAAATTGTTGAACCTTCAACCATCTTTTCTTTCTCTCTTCTCTCTTTATTTTTCCTTCTTTCTCTTCCCCCTCCTCTTCTTTCTTTCTTTCTTTCTTCTCTTCCTCCTCTTCTTTCTTCTTCTTCTCCTTCTTCTTTCTTCTTCTTTCATTGTATAACATTTTATTGCCGAGGTGAATTACTATTACATGTAATGAGTAACCAGTTCTATTGTGCACCAAAATGTCATCAGTAGAAATTGTAATAATACTGAATGCATAATAGACCTCATTGTGATCCGATGTGTTCCCAAGTGGTAGATCTTATCAATATAACTGGAGGCTGACTGATCAAAACTAGACACACCACAGCCACCAGCCACCACCGGCCAACACTACCATCACCACCAGCTGTTACTGCCATCAGCCGCATCTATATGTGAACCCATCAGCTGACTTGCTCTTGCCTCTCTACTCAATACAGCACACTCACATCCATACATTACATTACATATACATATACATGTGTGTGTGTGTGTGTGTAATAAGACCAAGTGTACCAGTATCAATATGCCAAACCCACTTAGCATCTACTTGTTGTCTTCAACTAACTAAATTTAGATTCTCAGTGATTATATCTTAAACTGTCCCTTGCTTGCGGATTGGTTCTCTTTCTTTAACACTTACTGGTTCTTTTCATCCCAGTCCATTATTATTTATTTTACAAGCAGAACAATTCAATCCATTGCTAAAAACTACTTGTGTTGAAGAATCTGCTTTCTCTGTTGCTGCTGCTGCTGTTTGTTTGCAGCTTATTTCTTATTCCTTGTTTGTTTGATATTTTGTTTATGTGTGTTTTTCTTTTTTGGAGGAGGGAGGTTTTTTTTTTGGTTTATTCGTCTCTTTTTCTCTCATTCTGATTCAGTGTCAGTCTGTCCATCTGTCTCTCTCACACACAGTATACTCCTTTTACTCTCTCTCTCTCTCTCTCTCTCTCTCTCTTTCTCCCTCTTACTAAACCCCTTCTTCTACTCACTTTCTTTTTCACATGATGACTCTTCTTCTCCTCATCCTCTAATTCTTTCTTTTTCCCCTCCATCTCTTTCTCTCTGCTAATTATGTATGTATGTATGTCTGTGTGTGTGTGTGTGTATCATCATCATTGTTTAATGTCCGCTTTCCGTGCTGGCATGGGTTGGACAGTTTGACTGAGGACTGGTGAGCCAGAGGCTGCACCAGGCTCAATCTGATCTGGCAGAGTTTCTACAGCTGGATGCCCTTCCTAACGCCAACCACTCCAAGAGTGTAGTGGGTGCTTTTACATGCAACCGGCATGAGGGCCAGTCAGATGGTTCAGGCAACGACCATGCTCAAAAGGTGTTTTCTACGTGCTAGCTGCACAGGAGCCAGTCTGGTGGCACTGGCAATGACCATATATATATATATATATATATATATATATGTGTGTGTGTGTGTGTGTGTGTTTGTGTGTGTGTGTGTGTATGTAAAAAAATACAAACTGGGACAAGAACGCAAAACATTTAGAAGACGATATGTATATGTGTGTGTGTGTGTTTGTATGTATGTATGTATAAATATGTATACACTCTGACACACATATAAGTTATCATCATCATCATTTAACGTCTGTTTTCCATGCTGGCATGGGTTGGTTGGGTTGATAGGAGTTAGCACACTGCACAACTGCACCAATCTCCAGTTGCCTTGTTTTGACATGGTTTCTACAGCTCAATGCCTTTCCTAATACCAACCACATTATGGAGGGTCCTAGGTGTGTTATTCTCCACAGACCTCTCACTCTCTTCTTTCTAACTCTGTTTCTCACTTCTGTCTCGCTATTTTCCTCCCATATTCCACCACTCGTTCTCGCACTCAGTCTTTCTTTAAAAATTAATCTTAGCCATTTTATAACTTGATTTTGAATTGGTTTTGCAAGATTATTGATACAAAATTGCATGTTGAAATAGATTTTGTTTTATATTGGGACGGTCACTATGCCAACAAGAAACACGTGCACTGGTTAAATTTCACTTCTTTTAGACAAGCAGTGGTTAAATTTCATTTCTTTTAGACAACTAATTAGCCATTTTGCCAATTAAGTAGTCCATTGTTGGAATTAATTGTTCAGGCATTTGATTGATGAGCTATTATCATTATTTCATTAAAGTGATGGCATGCTGACAGAATCATTACTGTTCTGGACAAAATGCTTGACAGCATTTCTTCGAGCTTTACATTCTGAGTTCAAATTCTGCCAAGTTGATTTTGCCTTTCATCCTTTCGCAGTCAATAAATTAAGTACCTGTGAAACACTGGGAAGTCGATGTGATTGCCTAGTCCCCCTCCCTCAAAATTTCACACCTTGTGCCTTTAGTAGAAAGGATTATTGTTATTCATATACACTCAACAGATTAAACTGTTGGAGAAGAAAAGAATCCTAACATTGGGTTACAACAAGTAGCCTTAGATGCCAGGAACCCTCCTAAGTTTCCTAGCTGTCCTATTATTATTATTATTATTATTATTATTATTATTATTATTATTATTATTATTTTCACTTTTAATCTGCATGTTTGTTACTTGCCGAGACACACCCAGTGTCTTGGGATGAGTGAAAGATAAGAGATGTTACAATATGACTGAAAGCTTGGGGAGGGGAGGTAGTGAAATATCTTCATGTAATACAACACAGACATTTAAATGGATAGGTTTTTCTAAGGATGTGGGCAGTATTTGTCAGTACAATCTTTTGGATATCTCTGAGACATGGTTCTCCTGGGATCTTATCAAGTTTTTTCTGACATCCCTTTTTTATCATACCCAGGGCACCTACAATAACAGGAACAGTTCTTATTTTAAGATGCCACATCTTTTGTATTTCAATTTCCAGGTTCTTATGTTCACTTAGTTTGTCAAATTCCTTGACAGATATATTTTTTTATAAAGAACAAAAAGTTTTGAATGGTACAACAATGCACTATAATACAGACAATGGGCTATATACCTGTTGTAATTTAGTCATCCTGGGAACGCTTACCTCTATTAATGTACAAGTATTTTCTTCCCTGTCTTTAATAATTGTGCCTGGTCGATTAACCTGGATCATTCTGTCAGTGTTGACTGGAAAATCCCAAAGGATAGAGGCATTTTTATCTTCAATGACTGGCTCAGGATGATGTTCATACCAGTAAGCAGGAGAGCTGATTTTGTAGTGTTTACATATTTTCCAATGTAAATACTGTCCTACCCTGTCGTGGCAATTTTTATATTCGCTTGGTGTCAGCACAGGACATCCCAAGACAAGGTGACCTATTGTTTCATCAAATGTGTTGCAGAATCTGCATTTAGGGTCAGAACATTATTGTTGTTGTTGTTGTTGTTACTGTTATCATTATTATTATTATTATTATTATTATTATTATTATTATTTAGATGATGAGGTGGCACATCAGATAAACTGCATAGCAGCATTTCTTCCAATTTATTGAACTCTGATTTCAAATTCCACCAAGGTCCACTTTGCTTTTCGTTCTTTCGGGATCTATAAAATAAAGTCCTGGTCGAGCTCTGGGATCAATGCAATCAACTATCCACCAACCCACCAAAATTTCAGGCCTTGCACCTGTAGTAGAAATAGTTGCTTCTAAGATGGTGAGCTGGCTGAGTCATCAGAATGCCAGGCAAAATGCTTGGCAGCATTCCTTCCGGCTCTTTATGTTCTGAGTTCAAATACCACTTTACCTTTCATCCTTTGAAGGTCAATTAAATACTGTACTATTTCAGCTCTGGGGTCAATGTAATCAACTAGCTCCCCCACCAGCAAAAACCCACCTGCCACCACCACCCCACATCTGCCTCCTCCAAAATTTCAGGCCTTGTGCCTTCAGCAGAAAGTGTTATTCTAACCGCCCACCTGGCTCACAGCCTTGGTTCCACTCTCTAAGCTGAGAGGTCTTCGTCTTGCAAATTGGTGCCACGTAAAAGGCACACGTGCCAGTGCCAGGTAAAAGAGCATCCAGTGCACTCTGTAAAGCGGTTGACATTAGGAAGGGCATCCACCCATAGAAACCATGCCAAAACAGATAAATAGAGTTTGATGTAGCTCTCCAGCCTTGCCAGTTCCTGTTGAACTGTCCAACTCATGCCAGCATGGAATGCAGATGTTAGATGATGATGATGACAATGACAATAATGAAGATGATGGTGATGATGATGGTGGTGATGGTGATGATGATGGTGGTGATGGTGATGGTGAGGATGATAATGATGATGGTGGTGATGGTGATGGTGAGGATGATGATGATGATGATTTTGACACTTGCATAAACTATATAACATTGAAGTTCTATGGTGTTTGGTTAACAGACTGACACCTGTTACATCTGACCTTCTTGTCAAAAAGCTGGCACCTGAGATGGAACTGTCCAAGATGCAGAAACCCTAAAACTGGGCCCCATATAATCATCGTCAATGGATTATTTTTCTTTTATATATTTCATTGTGAAGATGAGATGTAGAAATGAAACAAACCCAACCAAACAAAAATTGTGTTGTTATAAGTCTTATTTCCTTTGAAACTCTTCTTGGAAATGAAAAAAAAAATGTGACTGTGAATGCTATCATCCTCCTCCTCCTCCTCATCTTCATCATTATCATTATCATCATCCATTTATTTTCCAAGCTAGCACGGGTTACATCAATGGTTCCCAAAGTGGGCAGTATTGCCCCCCACCCCCACCCCACCCCTGGGTTGGTGGAAAGTTCTTAGGGGGCATTGAAGAAAAGTGGGATGATAATGAGATAGCGATTCATGTAAAAACAACAAAATAATGGGTTTGTTAGGTTAAGTTTTATTTGTGAAATACAGTTGCTTTGTATTTGCTTCAGAAAGAGGTCTATGATTGTGATGGTTAATTGGGGTGGGGGTGCTATGAATGTGACCTGGGTGTCAAGCCCGAAAAAAGTTTGGGAGCCACTGGGTTAGATGATTTGACATGATTCAATAAGTCGGCAGGCCTGCATTGAACTCCAATATCTGCTTTGACATGGTCTCAATGATTGGATGCCTTTCCTAGCATCGACCACTTCACAGCATCTGTTGAGTTCTTTTTCCATGACACTCGCACAAGTGAGGTCACCAAGTAATTCATAAGACAAAGAGAGAGAAAAGTCCCATACTCGACTGCGTGGAGTTGTACATGCACACACACGCACAAAAAGACTCATGCATACACACATCTATACATACATTCAGACATACTTACACAGTTACATACATCTGTGTGTGAGTGACCTACCCCTGCATTAACCATTTTTTGTTAACTCCTTCTTCCTCAGTGCATAATCCCTCAGGAATTCCCTGCCCACCCACGTTCAGACATCGACTTAGAGTTATTCAAAGTTTGCAGAGGTCCTGCAAAATTTCATGAGAACTACCCACTTTTCTGCTGAGTAAACTATTTTTTAGAAATATCAAAAAGTACCCTATTTTTTGTTTGGGACTAAAAACTTCTTAGATACATCAACATGTTTAGACCTTCCTGATTGATTCAAGATTCTCTGAATGAAAAAAAAAAAGTATCTCCTGTTCACAGTTGTCTGTCTCCTTGTTGCTTTGTTCTTTGCTAGGATCAGTGCGAATGTTGATGTGTCTGTCTGTTATTGGTTATCATTTAACTTACGCTGCTGTCAAATACTAGTATATGTTAATGCTGAGATTAAGAGCCTTTCTCCTTTCTAAGCCACTGGGCAAGGTACTAAGGGCGATAACTTGTGACCCTCACTGCTGTTTAATCCTTTTACTGTGGAAATCAAGATAATAAATATCCACTCAAAATTCCATTATCTTTAACTGCAGAAAGCAGTTTTATATAACAATCAATCTTTTGTTGAGGAATGTCATGTTTGAATCTATTTCCTGTTGAGTCAAGTTTATTGAAGCAACGTAACTGGCAGAAAATACCAATTCTATGTTTTGGTAGATATTTAACCTCAATACTGGAATAACCACAAAATTTGATTTTGCACTAAAAAGATTAATATTTTTGAGAGATTCACTGGTATCAGCGTTACTTACATTCTTCCTAGTTGTTAATTCAGAAACTGTTTTTGATTTCTTAACTTATGTAGGATGCCTTCGTTCAGACATTATTATCATCATACCATTCAATCTGCTTTTATTATACAATGTATAATACTTTTTTTTATTCTTCAAATTATAATGAACTTATTGTATTCACTATTGAGGTACCTTTTCATTGGAAAAGGGTAAAAGAGGGGAGAGAAAAGTAGCTGGGCTGCAACCATGCTGACACGCCACCTTAAACAAAGGAGAAGCCGGGATTTTTTTGGAGTGTTGTCCAAAAGTTTTGAAAAAATACTGTATAAGGTGGGAATCACAGTTTGTAACAAATGGACTTATTTTTATGGATTTTAACTTTGGTGTAGCAGACCATATGTAAATGAAAGAGAAATGCTGTGAAACTGTTGCTTGAAAATCTTGGTCCTGATTTGTTTGGTGTCGGCTCAGCTAGAAAGGGTGTTGCCCGGGCAACTAAGGCAACACCCCTGCATCCGCCACACTTAAAGGGTTTAGAGTTAATTGATCGACTCAACCTCAATACTTATGTTAAGTCTGGCAATTATTCTATTAGTCCCCTTTTTCCCTTTTTTTTTTCAAATTGCTAAGTCATCATCATCATTATAATTTTAAGGTTTACTTTTTCTTGCTCACACACATGCACCCAACTAGCTTACTACCAAATCCACTCTCAAGGCTTTAGTTGGCCCAAGGCTATAGCAGAGGACTCTTGTCCAAGGTGCCAGTAGTGGGATTGGACCCAGAGCCATGTGGTTGGGAAGCAAACCTCTTGTCAGACACCCACACCTGCCCCTGGACATGTATATAAACCTATCTCATTTGTCAAGTGGTGTGAGACAAACACACATATGCACACACACACACACGTGTAGGTTTGTGCACAGTTTCCTCACATGGCATTGGTTAATCAAGGGCATAGAAGATTCTTGCCCAAACTGCTGCACATTAGAACTGAACACAAAACCATGCTGTTGAGAAGCAAAAGTTTTGACCACACAGCCACACACACACACACACACACATGCACATACGTTCTTTTATTTGTTTCAGTCATTTTGACTGCAGCCATACTGGAGCACCGCCTTTAGTTGAACAAATCGACCCCAGGACTTATTACAAAGAATAATTCTATCGGTGTCTTTTGCTGAATTGCTAAGTTATGGGGACGTAAACACACCAACATCAGTTGTCAAGCGACTGTGGAAGGACAAACACACACACAAACATATATATATATAAATCCTTAAAATGGGACAAGAATGCAAAACATCCAGACAGTTAGGTGATACAAAAAAAGGGATAACAAAACATCCAGATAGACAATACAAAGAAAACAAGGATGGGTCATTCAAAGTTTTCTTTCCTCAGTTGAGTTCCAGAAAAATAATATATATACACACACGACGGACTTCTCTCAATTTCCGTCTACCAAATCCACTCACAAGGCTTTGGCTAGTCCGAGGCTATAGTAGAAGACACTTGCCCAAGATGCCACGCATTGGGACTGAACCTGGAACCATGTGGTTGATAAGCAGGCTACTTACTACACAACCACTCCTGCACCTGTTGTTTTAACCAGTCACACACACACATATTCGCTCGCACATACATGCATAATTTTAATATATATATTTGTTGCTTATAAGATAAGAAATGAAATTTTAGGACTGAAGTATTGATGTACATATTTTCGTTTAATTAATCAAGCATTCGCATTATAAAATATTCTTTATGAAACCATAACATTACGGGAGATTTTAAGATTGTAAAGGGAGACAATTAAAGTTCTACAGTAAAATTATCCGATAGAATAAAGCCTGATTAACAGTCATTCTTAGTTTATTCGATAAAAATATAATTCTAAAAAAAATAATTGATATAGAACAAACACTAATTAATATTTTCAATTAATATCTTTAGAACCTTGTTCAATGATACATTAAAGTGTATCACAGAAGTTATTTACTTTTGTTAAAGATTTAACAACCGCTGTTATGAGAAAACTGGCTTTCATTTATATTTTCTTGTATTTTAAGCTTTACTAATAAATTACCAATATTTTTCTTTTTTTTTTATTTCTCCTCCTAATTTTAGTCATTTGATTGTGGCCATGCTGGAACACTGTATCATTAAATATCTTTATATATAATATATATATAAATTTAAAATGGGAAGGCTGGTTTATGGGATTACACTGTTGGCCTAAGGAGGTCGTAGGCCAACAGATTTTGAGGTTCTGATGAAATGCCAAAAAGCTAAACCCTTTATAGGCAGGAAACCCAAAGAAATTCCATAAACCGGCCTTCCCCATTTTTAAAATATACTCTAATCTACACCTTGGAGTGTACTTCTCTAGATTTATGTCTTCTATAAACAATATATATATATATATATATATATATATAAATATTATTTTTCAAGGAATAACAATTCCGGCATAACAGAGGTTCAAATTATTCTCAATGAAGAAATATATTTTAATTTAGAGATAGTATACCCCTACTTCTCACCAAATAAAAAGAATTTTTATTTTTATTTTAAATACCTATTGTTTTATTCCTTGGCAACACGTGTTTCATGAGGTACATCCTCGGCTTCCTAAACCACTCCGTGTTTCCCTGAAACCCCTCTCAAGATACCACCCCAATCATCAGGTCCTTATAACTTTATCAACGTTCAATACAATAAACTATATTTTAATTTTAAATCCCATAAGTATGTTTAAATTAGGTATGTTTAGTTTTACTGGACTTTACAGTACAAGCCATAATTCAGTTAAAAATTCAAATAAAGATAAAAAGTTACATGAATAAAGTAAGGAATAAAAATCACAAAAAATATACGAAAATTTACAAAAACAATGTTAGTTATATATAGTGTTCCAAATAAAATAAAATTTACAAATACTGTTTTAATAATATTTAATAAAAAGTGTGAATAAAAGTAAATCCAAGTAAAAATAAAAAAATAAAAATAAAAAAAGATAGCAAGGAAAATATAGACGAATAAAAGTTAATAAACATGGAGGCAATTACGAAGAGATAATCTATATATATAAAACTGTAGTTGTGTGAGTGTCTGTCCCCTTCGATTTAGATTCCTAACTCCTCCCACATTTTGCGGTGCAGTTTAACCAAATTCGGGTATCTTATAGTCGTGATTAATATCGAGCCCGTCTGGCTATTAGTGCGCATCTACGATGAGTCTACGATTTTAAAAATAATTTAACATCATTTTTTATTCCATTTTAATGCATAATTTTTCATGTGTCGATGGCGGCGGAGTTGGCGTCTACACTCAAACACCTGCACCTGTGTTTGCTTCTCCCCCTTCTTCCCTCCCTCGTGAAGCTGTGGGGAAGGGAGTTTAAAGAAATCAACGTCGTAATGCGTCGTCAAGGAGACCAGCGTTCTTTTAGAACAACGACTTCATGGCTTGAAGACACCAAAACAGAAATGGCTAAGAAAGCCCGAATTGGCATCTATAAAGGAAGTAACTCTCTAAAAATGCTTATATAGTTATTTCCCTTACAAACCCGAGCAACGCCGGGCGATACTGCTAGTTTCAAATAAAAGAGCTATAGTTCTAATAGGAACTGCAAAATTTCAAGTGATACAAATGGTAACTTTTTTTTTTTTTAATTTCAAGTGATACGAATGGTAACTTTATAAAAATTTACAAAGTAAAATAAAATAAATATAACTTGATGGTAAAGTAAGGAAAATATGCAATTCACCGATAGCTCCATTATCCTACAACGTCCTAATGATGGCCCAACATTGCGAAGTACTGGGGTATGGGATTTATGCGATTTAAAAATTAAAATATAGTTTATTGTATTGAACATTGATAAAGTTATAAGGGCCTGATGATTGGGGTGGCATCTTGAGAGGGGTTCCCGGGAAACATGGAGTGGAAGGATGTACCTCATGAAACACGTGTTGCCAAGGAATAAAACAATAGGTATTTAAAATAAAAATTTAAATTCTTTTTATTTGGTGAAAAGTAGTGGTATACTATCTCTAAATTGAAATATATATATATATATATATGTGTGTGTGTGTGTGTGTGTGTGTGTGTGTGTAGGTTTGATGATGCAAACAGGAAAAATAGAACTCAAAATAAGAGTTTATGTATATTTTTATTAATATTTAGCTGAAGCAGCAGAGTAACTCTGGGGCCGAGAGTTTTGTGTGTTGGCATTTATCAAACATTGTTGCTTCTGCTAAATAAATACATATATATATTTATCATCATCATTGTCAGCATTATTTAACATTCATTTTCCATGCTGGGCAGTTTGACAGGAGCTGATAAAGCTGGGATCTGCACCAGGCTCCATTATCGGTTTTGGTTTTGGCATGGTTTCTACGGCTAGATGCCCTTCCTAATGCCAACCACTTTACATAGAGTGGACTGGGTGCTTTTTACATGGTACTAACACCAGTGCTTTCTATGCAGCACCAGCACGGACAGGGTCACCAAGTAATTTGTTAGACAAAAACCAGACCTCAGCTGGGTGGTGGGGCTTTGTGCCAGTTGATGAGAAAGTAGAGGTATAGAGGGACAGGGATCGGTGTCATAATCCTTTTATGGAACTCAAAGCAGATAAGGTATAAATAAGAACCCCTTGGATAGATAAAAGTCAAACAGTGTCATGTATACAGAAGGTGTAAGTTCAAGCCTTATGAGCAGCTTTTGACTTTTTCTATTCAAAGGGGTTTTAACCCAATATTTACATGCTATTATTTATAGCTTTATATGCTGGTGGCACATAAAAAGCACCATCCGAACATAGTTACTGCCAGTGCCATCTAACTGGCTCCCATACCGGTGGCGCATAAAAAGCACCCACTACACTCTCGGAGTAGTTGGCATTAGGAAGGGCATCCAGCTGTAGAAACCTTGCCAGATCAGACTGGAGCTTGGTGCAGCCTACTGGCTTCTGTGAAACTGTCCAATCTATGCCAGCATAGAAAACGGACGTTAAACGATGATGATGATGATGATTCTCTCAAAGTTTCCAAATTCCTATGTCAACAACATGTACCTACATGCACGCACACACACACACACACAACACACACACACACACAACAAAATACCTGTTCTTGTCCTTCTATGTTTCTTTAGTATCTCAGTCCCTGGCATAAAGTCACCTCTCCCGTCATAATCCCCACCACCACTTAGACATGGGGGCTTTTCCCTTTCCTGTTTTTTCTTGTCTTGCATCTTATTTTACCACGTCACTAGTAGTGCTGGTGGGACGAAAAGAAAAAGCACTAAGTACACACTGTAAAGTGGGTGCTGTTAGGAAGGGCATCAGCTAAAGAAAACTTGCCAGAGGTGACACTGGAGCTTAACACAGATCTTCAGTTTGACAAACCCTGTCAAACTGTCCAACCCATGGACGGGAAACCCAGGGTAATCCCATAAACTGGCTTTACACATTAAATAAATGATAATGATGATACATATCTACACATTACATACAATATATATATATATATATATATATATTCCTTTACTTGTTTCAGTCATTTGACTGTGGCCATGCTGGAGCACTGCCTTTAGTCAAGCAAATTGACCCCAGGACTTATTCTTTGTAAGCCTAGTACTTATTCTATCTGTGTCTTTTGCCGAACCCCTAAGTTACAGGGACGTAAATACACTAGCATGGGTCGTCAAAGATATACACACATACATATGTATATATATGATGGACTTCTTTCAGTTTCCATCTACCAAATCCACTCGCAAGGCTTTGGTTGGCCCGAGGCAATAGAGAAGACACTTACCCAAGGTGCCATGCAGTGGGACTGAACCCAGAATCATGTGGCTAGTAAGCAAGCGACTTACCCCACAGCCACTCCTGTGCCTCATGTGAAGTACCAACTCTTCCATGTTGCACACTTGAATAATTGTGAATATCTCTGGACATGAAACCATTGGTTGCCTTGTTAACCCACAAATATAAGAATATTTACCCTCCAATGTGGCATTGTGCACACATTCTTGCTGTTTGATATTAACATGTATGTGTGTGTATGTATGTTTATATATATATATATGTTAGTTAGTTAGTTAGTTAATTTGGCTCAAAAGCAAATAGCAAGGCCATGTAGGGGGACATGGAGTTAAGTACAGGGTGGTGTTCATGTAAAGAGTTCAGGCCACTTGAGGTCCAGGGAGGCTTTGAACAAAGCGGTCGTCGGCATCTTCACCATCTCATCTGGCAGCTTGTTCCACGGATCCGCAACCCAGACGGAGAAAGCTCCTCTCCTTCGATTGAGATGAAATCGTCGCAGGTAGAGCTTTTCGGAATGACCCCGCAGCCGATGCTCCGGAGCAGGAGTGAAGAACAGCTCTTTCGAGAGGTTACACTTCCCGCTTATGATGTTGTGGGCGAGAATGAGATCACCACGGCGGCGGCGTTTTTCAAGAGAATAAAGGTCGAGCTTCCTCAGCCTTTCTTCGTAGGACAAATTTTTGAGACCATGAACCAGGCGGGTAGCCAGCCTCTGGACTCTTTCGAGGTGCTGTATGTCTTTGAGGAGATAAGGAGAAGAGGCTTGAATCCCATACTCCAATATGGGTCTCACCAGCGTGACATAGAGTGGCAGGAATATGGCTGCTGTGAGCACTCCGAATGGCCGTCGAATCAAAAACAGAATTCCGCGCGCTTTGTTGGCAGCATGGACGCACTGGGCCGAAGGCGAAAAGGAGGAATCCACCAAGATACCCAGGTCCTTTACCTGATCGGTCCTCTCCAGCAGCAGACGACCCGGCTCGAAATCAAGTTGAGTTGTAGGAGTAGAGCCGACAGGCAGATGACAGCACTTTGACACATTCAGACACAGGTCCCAATCGTTAGACCACTTCCAAATTTGGTGGAGGCATCGACGAAGATCCTCTATACTACCGCGAGGAGCGACCAGTTTGATATCGTCGGCAAATAGAAGGGTGTGTTGCGTGAGGTTGTCGGGCAAGTCATTTATGAAGACTAAGAACAACAAGGCCCAAGCACTGAACCTTGAGGCACGCCACTGCTCGCACTGGAGACGTCGGACCGCGAACCATTAACTTGAACTTGGAAGGAGCGATCTGAGAGGAAGGCACCAACCCATCGTACAATATCCGGATGGAAACTATATGCTTGAAGCTTGACAAGTAGTAGGCGGTGGTTTACCGAGTCAAAAGCTTTGGCAAAGTCCAATAAAACGATGTCAACAGCATCACTATCATCGAGGATGCGCGTCACCAATTCTTCCATTACTAGTAAGTTGGTCAAGCATGATCTCTTCGGCACGAAGCCGTGTTGGGAATCAGTGATCGAGGCTGTGCTTAGGAGGTGGAGCATCATACTTTTCTTAAGGATGGTTTCGAACATCTTGCTGATTATTGATGTAAGGGAAACCGGTCGGTAGTTAAGCGGGTCTTCGCGGCTCCCTTTCTTGAAAATTGGGCAGATTATCGCTGTTCTCCAGTCTGCAGGTATAACACCCGTCGCCAACCTCTTTATCATTCTGTTTTCTCTTTTTTTCAAGTCATTTCACTTCCCTTAACACTAAGCCACCACAACAAGCAAATGACAACCAAACTTTCCTTTTTTCTTTCTGGCTTTTAAAAAATGTTTTTTATTTCTTGTCCTTGCCATACTTTTTTTTTTCCAACTCATTAACTTCTTCACGGCAGGATTTCCTTTGATCACTTGTGACCTTTTTGTAATTGTGTTTAACTCAACTGTTCAAACCAGCATTTGTTTGCCTCATATATTAAATAACAAACCAACAACAACAACAACATCATTATAAGATGTTCATGTTTTGTTTTGTTTTTTACTTTTTTTTTTCTTTGATAACACATCTTTGTATATTATTTTATACTCTTACATATTTATTAACAAAGATATTAACGGGATATTTTTTATACTTTTATTTTTCTCTTTCTCACAGGTTTAGAAACAACTGTTGTCAGCGACTGGGAACCGCAGGAAACCTGCTTTTATTGTGATTCCAAAATAACTTACCCTGTAAATAACATATATTCTTCATTTTCATTTTTTTGTTTTTTTTTCACTTTCGTTGTTTTTCTTCTTTTTTTTTAGGTAGGTTTTGTTTTGTTTTTGTTTTTTTTTTGTTTTTTTTGCCACTTTTCTTTTCTCTTGGTTATTTGTTGTCTTTTACCATTTGTAATGTTCATATTTTTCAAAAATTCTAACAAATTTCTCTCTTTTTTCTTTTCTGAGCATAATTTTACAAAATTTTAAAAAGTGCATGGTTTGTAAGAATGACGGGATATTTAAGTCTAACTTTCATAAATCAGAAATCATATCTATCTCTCAATCTTCATTTTTTTCTATCTATCTACCTATATACATACACACACAAAACACAGGCACACACACATACACACACAGAGGCCGACATGCAAATATCTATATTCAAGCACAAGTTTGTGTGTGTGTGTGAATGTATGTGCATTGTCAAAATTTAAGATCAAGGTTGGAAAAAAATCATTATGATTATTATTATTATTATTACTATTATTTTCACTATCATTAACATTATTATTATTATTATTATTATTATTATTATTATTATGAAAAAATTTCTTTCTTTTTTTACTTGTGTGGGTGTGAGTATAGGTGGAGGAATGAGTTGATGGGAACAGAAATAAGTTTTTATTAAAAAAAAAAAAAACACACCCTGTTCTACTGATTTGACTTTCACTAAATCAGAAGTTACCAACAAGCATTCATTTACATTTGGGTTGTTTTTTTTTAAATACCCCATTAATTATTATTACATAATCTTTTGTTTATTTATTTATTGTTTAAATGTTAATACATTTTGAGGGTCTAAAGTCTGGCCAGAAGCCCAGCCAGCCAACCAGCGGTCATTTGTTGTGTTATAACACTTACATCATTGTATTGACTATATATCATACTATATCTGAGATTGTTGCTCCAGCATGGCCTTTGCTGTGCTGGCTAAAATGAGTGCAAGAAGTAAAGCGCATATCATGGATTTTAAATTCTATAACAGTCAACCTCAGGATTACTAAACTTACATAAATTACATAATTTTAGCACAAGCTGTATAATTAAGGTGACGCTCCAGTATGGTCACCTTAACCATGACAGTTAAAACAAACTAAAACACACACACATGCACACACACACAAATATACATGATGGCTGCAACGGTTCTTATTTATGTAAGTATGTCTATACATATATATATATATATATCCTAGGGTTTTATCATTTTGTGTGTGTGTGTGTGTGTGTGTTTGTATGTGTATCTATTTGTCTACCTTTCCATCTAACTATCTATATTTATATGTGTATGTTTGTATTCATGTATGTATACATATTCATACATATATATATGTGTGTGTTGTGTTTGTACCCCCATGTGGTCACACTACGCGATAGTCATAAACGAGTGCCACCATTATACAAAGCAGTGTCCTTTGTTTCCAAACATAACCAGCCAAGAGGAAGGACATCCGTCACAAAAAACATCTCCTTCAACACACTTCATCTGATCCAAGTAGGCATGGAAAAGCACAATGGTATTCTCCCATAATTCAGCATGTTTTCCATGAAAGACTGGAAACAAACAACCTCACTTGTATGACAATGAGGATCGTTTACAACTGTCGCATGATGACTAGACAAGGGTACACACAAACACACACATATATACATATACATATATACTGCAGGCTTATTTCAGTTTCCCTCTACCAAATCCACTCATAAGGCTTTGGCTGATCCAGGCAATAGTAGAAAACATTTCCCCAAGGTGCTGTATATATATATATATATATATATATAATATATATATATATCCTAGGGTTTTATCATTTTGTGTGTGTGTGTGTGTGTGTGTGTTTGTATGTGTATCTATTTGTCTACCTTTCATCTAACTATCTATATTTATATGTGTATGTTTGTATTCATGTATGTATACATATTCATACATATATATATGTGTGTGTTGTGTTTGTACCCCCATGTGGTCACACTACGCGATAGTCATAAACGAGTGCCACCATTATACAAAGCAGTGTCCTTTGTTTCCAAACATAACCAGCCAAGAGGAAGGACATCCGTCACAAAAAACATCTCCTTCAACACACTTCATCTGATCCAAGTAGGCATGGAAAAGCACAATGGTATTCTCCCATAATTCAGCATGTTTTCCATGAAAGACTGGAAACAAACAACCTCACTTGTATGACAATGAGGATCGTTTACAACTGTCGCATGATGACTAGACAAGGGTACACACAAACACACACATATATACATATACATATATACTGCAGGCTTATTTCAGTTTCCCTCTACCAAATCCACTCATAAGGCTTTGGCTGATCCAGGGCAATAGTAGAAAACATTTCCCCAAGGTGCTGTATATATATATATATATATATATATATATATATATATATGTATGTATGTGTGTGTGTGTGTGTATGTATATTTATATATATATATAAATATATGTAGGTGTGTGTTTGTGTTTGTCCCCCACCGTCGCTTGACAACTGATGTTGGTATGTTTATGTCCCTGTAACCTAGCAGTTTGGCAAAAGACATCGATAGAATAAGTACTAGGCTTACAGAGAATAAGTCCTGGGGTCAATGTGTTTGACTAAAGATGTTGCTCCACATGGCTGCAGTTAATTGACTGAAACAAATAAAAGAATAAAAGAACATCGTTCCATTTGTTGGATAGATCATCTTCAAGGTCTTACCTTGCCTGTTTACACCTGTTCAAAGTTTTACCTGAAGATGGTGGATTTATACCATGGTGTTATCTATGACTACATCAATAAAATTCTACCAAAACAGCTACAGTAAATTTTAAACCCCATTTGAGTTCTTTTTATATCTACCCCACACCTGAAACTAACACTGAGTTGGACCTATGGTTTATATTGAATTTGGTACCTACATATATATATACACACACCTGCAGTACACTATAAACACATGATACCTCATGGTTGTTTTATCTCATGAACCCCACATCATGGTACCTAGCCAGTTATGGCATCCTATGTGTTGATGCACCTGGATTCTAATGAATCCCATGACTAATCAATGTATATATATATATGTTTGTATATGCATTTGTGTACATGTGTGTGTATGTTTGTGTGTGTGTGTGATACACACTTTCTCATATATATACATTTACACATTAATATATATCTGTACCTACATACCAGTGTGTGTGTGTAACAATGTTGGCAATGACTTTTTTGGACATACTTACCCACACCAGTCCTGTATCAGTTAAGATGTTCCCTGTTTCTTCATATCTTCTATTTCAAAGATTCTAACAACCAACAGTGCCTATTGTTACTGACCCAGTTAAGGGCACTTAATTCTCTAAAGACTTGTTTATTTCAAACACATACATACACACACAGAGTCTTTCTTTCTCATTCACTCTACCTACCTACCTACCTATCTTTCTGCCTATCTCTTTTTTACTTCCTTCCATCCCCCTCTCTTTCTCTCTCTCTCTCTGTCTTTCCTTCCCTCCTGCTCTCTATCACTTCTCTCTAGAACTTCTATAAGGATAAATTGCTACCTGAATAGTTTCTGAATGAAAAAACCCCAAGATTGTCACTATATAAATATCTTTTCATGTTGACCTTTTCAGGGCTCTGAAGTTAGTGAAGATGGCATTAGTAAACTACCCTCAGGTAAGTGTTGACTTCTTGATATTATTCCGATCTTTTGTGTCAAACAGTCATCAAACAAGTTAACTCTACACACTTGCACACACACACACACACACACATTCACATTCTTTTGCACACGCACACACACCTGCCAGCACCCACCTCCATCCTTCCTTATTGTCACGTTTGCTCTTGACTATTCTTATAACAATACGTATGAAATATCATTTCCATCATCAACAAATTAGTCACAGCTCATTAAGTTTTTCATAAACGTATTGTTGTGGTGATGGCCTTTTTTGTTTTTTTTTTCAGTTACATTATTCAGTTAGTTTATGATTATCGTTACTATTATTATTATTATTATTATCATCACTATTATTATTGTTGTTGTTGTTGTTGTTATTATTATTATTATCATTATTAGTATTATTATTGTTGTTGTTGTTATTGTTATTATGATGATGATCATCATCATCATTATTAATTTCAAATTTTCATACAAGGCTAGCAATTTCAGAGGAGGTGGGGTGAATCGATTACATCAACCCCAGTGCCCAACTGGTGCTTTATTTTATTGACCCTGAAAGGATGAAAGGCAAAGTTCACCTCCGCAGAATTCAAACTTGGAATGTAAAGACAAATGAAATACCATTTAGTATTTTGCCCAGTGTGCAAATGATTCTGCCTGCTTGGCACCTGTATCATCATTATTATTAGTATTATTATTATTATTATTATTATTATTATTATTATCATTATTACCTCTGCCTTAGCAAAGGCGGAGGTATTGTTTTCAGTTGTGTTTGTTTGTCTTAAGAACCGCTGGATGGATTCAGATGAAACTTTCAGGGATGTTTGGCCTCGTGACTGACACGGACTGATTAGATTTTGGGATCGATCCAGTACCAGACACGGATTCTAGATTATTTTTCTTGTTTTTTTACTTAATTTTTGAGACCAGTCGGGTTCATTTTTAGTATTCTCATTTGTGAGAGCAGTTGAGTTTATTTCAGATATTCTCATTTTAAAAATCATCTCTGACTAATCGTTGAGAGGACGTTGATGTTGCCTTGGCAGAGGTTTGAGCTCTCTGAGTAGTCTTGTTGTTATTATTATTATTATTATTATTTGACAGAATCGTTAGCATGCCAGACAAAATGCTTAGCAGCATTTCATCTGTCTTTATGTTCTGAGTTCCAATTCTGCTGAGGTCAACTTTTCTTTCCATCTTTTCGGGGTCAATAAATCAAGTACCTCTTATGTACTGGGGTCAATCCAATTGACTGGCCCTTCCCAAAAAAATTCAGGCCTTGAGCCTATAGCAGAGAGGATTATCATCATCATCATCATCATCATCATCGTTATTATTATTTTATTGTGGCTGTTGTTTTCTGCTGCTGCAATCCATCCAAGAGGAATAGGATGGTAAATTCCCTGTTAAAGCATCAGGTAGAAATAGGAATAGAAACAACCATTTGTGTTTGCTCTCTGGTGTTAACTGACTCACTGAATTCTGAGTTCAAATCTCACCAAGTCAATATTGCTTTATGTCCTTTCAGGATTCTTAATTAACCCTTCCACATTCAGATTACTCTATCAAATGTATCACTGATTTCAAATGTTGGCACAACACCAGCAATTTCAAAGGAGGGTCTAAGTCAATTACATCAACCCCCTGTGTTCAACTGGTACTTATTTCATTGGCCCCAAAAGGATAATAAATAGCCAAGTCAACCTTAATGGAATTTGAACTCAAAACGT